>NC_028641.1:60161130-60174635 GCF_001406875.1 Solanum pennellii
ATTCTAATTGCTGGAAATCTGCCAAAACGCGGCTGGGTCGACGGACCTCGCGACGGACCGTCGTGGTCACGATGGACCGTCATGGACTCCGTCGTCCCATACTTGTGCAATTTCTTCTGCTGCTCTTCTTCATTACCCTCGACGGCAAGTATGAAGGACCGTCATAGGCACAACGGTTCGTCGAGGGCCTTCGTTTCAAAACACTTCAACTCTTGGAATCTGGGTACTGGGATCACTTCTTTGAACTTCACGACGAACCTGCTGGACGGACCATCATAGCCACGACGGACCGTCACAAGCCTCGTAATCCCACACTTGGTCAGACTTCCACATCTTCTTTCAGCAGCTGCACTACACTGCCACCTACGGACCGTCACAAGCACGACGGACCGTCATCAGCTCCGTAGGTGGTCTCTTCTGCATCTCTTCGCTCAAAATCTCCGCATTCAGCTTTGGACAGATTTCCTGCAAAACAAAGAGAAACTTATATCAAAATTAGCACAAAAAGGCTTTCGAACACACTAAACTTAAGGAAAAAGTACTAATTATACCGTGAAACCACGGTATATCAGTCTTATTTATGTTTTAAACAGATTTGGTAATTAAACCCAATTTGGGTAACTTCTCAACTCCAATTGCCTACAATTATAATTCATTAGGCCATATTATCCTCGAAAAAGAGATTTTATTTCAAAATTTCTGCCTGTTTTCCCTAAATTCTCCCCTATATATATTCCTATTCTTTCACTCTTTGAAAAAAACCGAAAAACGGAGCGTGGAGGAGTTAGGAAAAATGGAGTATTTGAATCCGAAGTTGTTTTATTCTCAGAAGTTGGTCAGAACCTAACTCGTGCCGAACAACTTTTGCTCAGCACGTTTGTCCCAGTTCCTGTTCGATAAGAAAACTCTTCTTCCTTTGTGATGTTTTCTTCATCTTTTGTTTCCATGCTAACATTTTCAGTGTGTTGAAGCTTTATATTTTTATTTTTAATTATGTATTAGTTGTTTGGTTTTAATCTTTTGATTCTCTTAAATGTTCAATATGTCTGGTCTAAAATCGTTTGAGAATTAGGTCATGAGAGTTATTTTTTTACTATCATCTGTTTCTTCTCACCCCGATAATTCAATTCCTTCATATAGTTTGACATCATCATCATCCCCACTGTTATCTGCCACTTCTCAGCTCTTAAAACCACAAAGTCCATCAACTTCTCCACCTCTAGCTTCTGCTTCCCCCCATTATGTTCTGTTACGACCCGAAGTACACCCTAGAAGTTAGGGAACCCTTTAGTCGCCACACCGCGTACTTGACCTCTTCGCGGTCTTGTACAAGCCCTTAGACATTCATCGCATATATATGAAAAGTAGCGCAGAATTAAACTTTTCAAAACAATAGTCAAACTCTTTTATAGAAACATAAGAAAGAACTAAGTCTCTTCAATATCCATCTTAGACACACGTAAATCTAAGGGTCACATCCCATAAATAAATAAAATGGAAAACCAAAGTCTATCACAAAATCTTTTGAAATAGGAACTAAACATAACTATATCCTCGAATCATATAAGGACTTACCATATTTGCTTGAGAGAATGCTATTCCCATGCTTCACTTCCAAGAGACTCCTCACTTGCCACCTACACTTGTAGAATAAATAACATATGGATTAGCACATAGAATGCACTAAGTATGGTTACATATAAAAACCATGTTAAAAAGGACATTTGCTTTATAGCATTCTTTTTATGCTCTTTTGATGGAAATCTCATGAAAACAAGTATAAGAACCACTTTCAAGATAACATACACATATAAGACATATCCAAATAATCAACACATACAACTATCAACACATAGAACCCATATAGACATATAGACCTCTTACCAAAAGTCATCTTATTCCCTTTTCATCATTAGACTCCCTACCTAAGGTTACTCTAAGAATCACCTAAGTAAGAAATGAAGGGGCCACACATACACCCTCTTCAATCCAACCTAAGCAATCCTCAAAGCGACCATAGATAAGAACCTTTTTATTCAATTATACATTAACAAGGTCAATAATATTTATTCATACACTTAAGATACATCCATCAATTTGAGCACTTCACATAATGGTATTGGAGGACCTAGGGAACCTCACCCTATCATCTTCAAAGCCTACTCATGCCATGTATAGATAGTGTCCCATTCCGTTACCTACACGTTGTAGAACTGCTCCAACACTAGAATGCATCCCACATGATGAGAATAGGCATTAACCGACATAGACCACACTATCTAGGTATGAAATCCAAAGTCTAAACCTACTTACAGGAGGGTGTTCTACTTTCCAAGGGTAGAACTAGGACACATCCCATGTTGGCGCGTCGTTTAGGAATATCAAAGTTTTATTTGTACTCTAGTCCCCTCTTAACTAGATCCAATACCACAAGCATATTCACGTGGTGATTTGCCTTGTTCTCATACATTAAGTTAATTCACATAAAGGTATATGAGAAGGTACCATTTCTTAGTCTTAAAAAAACATAACACCCCTACCAAGGATAGGCCCACTAGGTCTGCCACTCAAGGTCTATATGGATAGCTCTTATGACTTCCTTAGAGATGGTTTCAGTCCGATTGTAACACCTCTAAAATGACTTAGGTGTAAATAGAGCTTAAAATGTGTGTAATTATGTGTTAAAGTTCTAAAATGGTTAATAATAATGTTTATAGGCAGTATATAAAGTTTGGAGGTCAAACGTCCAAGAACATCCAAAACGTCCGTAAAGTAGTCGAATTTAAACTAGTGTGTCTTAGTGATTTGTAGTGGATATTTGGGGGATGGTTTGAAGGTGAAATTGAGTATCGATGGTTCCTACACATAGCCTGACATGTAAAGGGTTGAAAAGTCCGAGAATGACGCCCTGGGAACGAGCCTAAGGGTCCCCAAGAAGGACCCTAACATAGGCCATTGAAACTGCCAAGCAGACAAGATCTAGAAACTGTTGTGTGACGCACAACAAACACTGAGTGGGAAAAATTCTTGCCCTGAAATGCGGGGTCGTCACGAACAATTATGTATCAAAATTTTCCATAAATAAGATTTGAAAATGCTTCCATGATGCGCAATAAACTCCCTGATTTGGTCGCGCCATTTTTAAGTCAAATTTTAGTTGGTTAAAATGTCTAATAAGTGCAGGGGTCTTTTTGATAATATGGGGATGACTTATTGAGGGTTATTGAGTTTTTTTTACCCCTGAAGTCACCAATCAAATCTAAACCCTCAACTCAATACAAACCTCTTGATTCTTCTCTCCAAAAACCTCCATTGTTGAAGCTTGGAAGCTACAAGGAAAAAGACTAATTTTCTCAAGTTTTCTCCATCAATTTTGTAGGCTTTTTATCACAATTAAGGTATGGAATTCATCCTTGAACATCTTTTCATCAAGGATCCAAACTTCAAAGTGATTTACAAAGTCTTTCAAAGATGAACTTTTCAAATTTCGTAATTTATCCATGGTTTTTGCATTAAATGTTTTGAATCATGGTATATTTATTGAATTGTTGTTAATTTGATGATTTTAACCTAAAATCTCTATGAAACCATGTAATTCATGTAACCCTAGATTTGACTACTTTGTGGGTGATTTGATTATGTCTTAATGTTATTGAATTCTTATGTAGTTTGATTAGGGCTATTGAATTATGAACGAATCATGCTAGAATTGTTAGTTGGCTATCCTAAATTTGTAAATTCATGTTGCATTATATTTGATTCATTATGTATTGTAATTATTGGTTTAAATTTATAATCATGGACATGTGTAAGGGTTTTTGAGTATTGTGTTTGTTGAGTTGACTATGGATTGAAGTTGTGAGTATTGAATCAATGGTATTGTAACAACCTAGGTGGAAGCAATGAATTAATGTGATTTTTATTTAAGCTATTGAATTAATATAATTAATTAGTTATTACTATTCATTAGCTGATTTAAAATAAAATAAAAATCAGATTTTTAATAATTAAGTAAACCTTATTTGACTAAGTCCTAAACTAGACTCTTATGCCTTATATAACTCCTACTCTCTCTCACATTTATCTCTCCATTCACACGCTCAATCTCTCTGCCTCTTTCAACGCGAAATTTCTCTGCCAAAATAAGATACAAAAGCAGAAAAATAAATCAAGTTCTTCACACTTGAAGAACTCACACGAAATCACAAGAAAACAAACATTAATCGCACACTAGGCTAACAGAGGTTGTCATTTGAGTGGAGTTAATATTGAGGAGGCTTAGACGTGTTCTTTGATGGAGTTTTTGGAAAGAACTTCAAGGTTTGAACGTCAAAATAAGGTGTGGGTTTTCTTACTCTTGGTCCCTTTCCCAACAGACCCTTAAGGCTCAAATGAATGTACACGAAAACTAGGGTTGTTTCCGTTCTTGTCAAACTCCTTGTCCCTATTATCCCTTTGATCTCAATGATAAATAGGTTAGAGTTCATGTTGTTGGTATGTTTGCTGGTAGTTAAAGTATGAAGTTTGATTTTCATGATAATGTGTTCTTGATTATGTGTTTGGAATTGTAAGCATGTTAAGTTTTGTCAACCAAAAGTATTTGAAAATGTTTTTATGGTTGAATTTTATGTGCGAATGTTTGTGTAAATTATGAGGCGTAAAAGTGTTTTAATGTTGCTGGATGAAATGGTAATTCTTGTCTGAATATAATCATAAAAATATTACACTTAAAGATGCACCAAATGATCCACGAAATGCCTTAAGAATTAACTTATGAATGATGATAAAAAGAAGCTGAAAATAGTGAACAAATTTCCAGCATTTGGTAGGTTGGGTTCAGCAAAACAAAATGGTACAAAATGCAATGAAAAATGAATGTAAAATAAGTGAAATCACTAAGGATTGAACCCAAGACATCATTACATAAGATCTACAAAAAATAAACAAAAGATTAAGAAAAAATGTATTGGAAGAGATTAAATTTCTAGCCTGCTGGAAATTTTAGTCTCGGTCAACTTTGAAAAAAATGAGCTTCGTTTAACTTTTTTTTAAAATGTGAGGTCATTGGGGATTGAAACCATGACCTCACTAAATGAAAAATTATAAAAATTTCGTGAGAAAAATACAAGGAAAAATAGATGTGGTGAGTGGGGATTGAACCCACAACCTCTTGAATGGATGAGAGAGTTAGGAGAAAAATAAAGGAGAAAATAAATGTGGAGAGTGGGGATTGAACCCAAAACCTCTTGGATAGGTGAGAAATTTAAGAGATAAAAGAAAAATAATGAGCTTGTGGGGGATTGAACCCACAACCTCCTTCACTTAAACGAAAAAGGAGGGAGAAAAAGAAAGGAAATACTATGGGGTTGATGGGGATCGAACTAGGGTCCCCCAAATCTTAAAAATGCGATTATCAAGTTTAAAATAAGATTAACTGTTGTCCAAGGGATTCGAAATTGGGTTCCCTTGCCGAATTCCGTATTGACACATAAGTCATACGTAAGTAAATATTTAATGAATGCTGCCTCTAAAGATCGAAACCAATATCTTGGCATATCTACAAGATGTATAAGTCTTGTACCACATAATCTTCGGTAAATATGAATCACTTAGAAAAACTATGAATGAATCTCCATTGCTTGTATGTATAGACCCATAAGTTTAGCATACGTTTAAATGTAAGTGAACCTAAGATGTATGTAATGAAATAATAAAACACTAGAAGGGTTAAGCACGAGTGTAAAATACACTAAATGACAAAGTGCATTGGCATATGATGAAATGAACAATGAAATGATAAAATGAACAATGAAATAATGAAACCCTAAAAGGGTTTAGTAAGAGTGTGAAACACACCAAATGGCCAACTGCATTGGCATATGATGAAATGAACATTCACGTAAAAAGGGGTGAGTTACTATGAAGAGAAAATGTGCTAATGATAATGAACGTGGTGACAACATGATATGAGGCTAATGTAAAAGATGAGAGCAATCTTAAATGAGCCTAAGTAAATGTTACCAAAACGTACTCACCTACGAGAGTGTAAAGTTAATAAAAAGGCCAGTCCATATGAACACTCTAATGAAAGTATTGAGATTAACACAATTAATTCTAATGATGAGATGAGAAATCATCTATTGAGCTATGATGTCCTCATACTAGAAGCCAACTTCCATGATGTATGAGTTGAATGTTATGGAACTTTATACTGAGCGCCGATAGACTAGCTATGAGCAGTGATGCCTTCTTTTGTGAAGGGCGGAGGTTCATGAACTCTCATGAGATGAAACTGTCCGGCATGCCGGGTATGGGTCTCCTTATATCTCCTAGTCTTCGAACATATACTGCCATTATAGGGATCTGGCGGGGTTAAATTCCCATGTACGCTAGAATGTTTTGGGTCACATTGGCCGGTGATTCCACTTCTTTTCGATATGGGGTTTCATGACACTGGATTTCATGATTCTCACATGATCTATATCGGTTAAAGTTAAAGTTCCCAATGAATGAATGAGTCCAACCTCAAATGATGCACATAATAAAACGAATGATACCAAAGGTGTTAGGATAGGATAATCAAGAGGTGAGTTAGATTCAAGTAATGACATTAGGTCATTCTTGGTCATGTTAGATTCAAGTAATGACATTAGGTCATTCTTGGTCATTTCACAATGCACCCGATGAAAGTCCTAAACTACATCCTCGGTATAACTGACGTTTACACTGGCCCATGAATGAAATGAAATGAAGTACGTATGAATGAATGAAGCAGACTCTGTGTTTTGCAAAAGCATACTCCCTAGTTGAGGTCTCATATGTTGAGCCCTCATTTTTGGGAAGTCTTAATGTCAAGTCCATGATTCCAAGGTCTCATGGAATACTAATGAACGATATGAACAACGTTATGTGTTATATGAATTATGATATGTGTTATGTGTACGCTGTTGTGTGTTGTGTGCAAAATGTTAAGAATGATGATGAATGTTACTCTCATGGCATAAATTTCCTTGTCCAAATTTGGAAAGCTCATAAACTTTCCTAATCCAAATTTGGAAAGTTCACTCACTTTCCTAATCTCAATTTGGCAAGTCTACTGACTTGACCTGCTATAATCATGTTGCAAGGAAAGAGATATTCTTACTCATGCATCTCCTTTCTTTGTGATTGCATATACCCATACTTAGTACAAGTGTGTACTAACCCTATACAACTCTAAACTTTTAGGTGCAAGCATAGGTGGACGCTAGAGCTATAGGATCAACGCTGCAGTTATCTGGACGTCGAGCATTCATTTGTACTGGTAGGCCCTCATGCTTTTAAGGATGCTTGCCCATTTACATTCTAGCTTAGTTTTAGGATTTAGCTACTGGAGTATGTTCCACTGGCGTTTCTTTCCCGTTTTTTTCAAACATTGTATTGGTGCCATTTTGGCAAATACATCCTTATCGTTATGATAAACTTTTTCTTTCATTTGATGATCTTAATATTAGATGGTTGATGGTGAACAATTACGTATGTAGTAGAATGTTTAGTAAGTATGTTAAAAAACAAAAGGTTTCAAATTTTCTGCTAAAATTAACCTAGATGAAGTAAGAATGATGTATGTAGGCTTGTTTGTGCCCTTTGAGAGGTCAACGACGCCGGTCTCGTCTGAGTTCTAGATTCCAGTCGTGAAAGGTATGTTGACCAAAATTTCTCTAAATTGTGTATTATATATTTTAGATGGTGATGATGCTTGGTATTGTCCACTTATGGTGGTGGTGCTTATGTTTTATATTTGTGATTAATGTGGCCTTGTCAGCATTACTTTATGAATTGTGAATGATTTAGCCTCGTCGGCATTACGTCAAGTATTATGGATTTATCATGTTATAACTCGATTGTGTGGATATTATTAATGTCATGATGACTTATGTGTTTGTGTGGAGTAAAAGCATGAGTTCTTCTAGTGGATGATGTGTGTGACTAGTAGACTATAGTGTAGTCATATGTGGATTACTTGATGCTTATGTATGATGTTTCTTGAAAGATTATATGATACTTGTGATACTTATATTGATGATACTATAATAGTGAGTAGGATGACATACAAATGATATTGGTTATACCTATGTGCTTTAGAATGATATGTTTTATGTTATATGGTGAAGTATGTGTGTCTTGTTTTAGTAGACTTGTGTCCCTTACTTGATACATATACAATGTTAATATGACTTCTTAACTTAGTATGCTAAAGCTACTTAGTCTTGTATGTGTTATTGGAATGTGACCTTAAACATTGTTAAAAAGGTCCTTTATGTGGAACCTTCATCCTAGATGTAAGTTTATGATATTATTGAAGTTAAAAGTCGTAATGGTACCCTTTTTGTGTGAATGGTGGAATTAGGGTTGATTGGTTGGAACGACATGAAATCATCCTTAGGAAAGTCATTAAGCTATGCTCTTGAACATTATAGGTAGCCTTATTGGGCCCTCTTTGGCAAGGTGTAATTTGATTGGGTTATGAAATAGATATAGAACCTCTTCATGTACTCCTTCATTGAAATACTCTATGAAAACAAAGGCTAACACCGAGTGAGTATTGTTAGGGAAGTAGATCTAGTTAAGGATGAGGTAGAGTACAAATAATCCATTCATATTCCTTAACCATGTTCCTACATGGGATGTGTCCTAGTTCTACCATTGGCCCGTAGAACAAATCTTCATAGGAGTAGGTTCATGACTCCGAATTCTATGCATAGCTAGTATGGTCTATGTCGGTTATTGTCTATTCTTATTATATGGTATACATACTAGTATTGGAAAAATTCTATAAAGCTTATGTGGTGGTATGGGACGCTATCTAGACATTACACGATTACGCTTTGAAGATGTTAGTAAGTGAGTCCCTAGGTCTTTTCCAAGACCATTACTTGAATGTCATTGTATGTTGAATGTCACTTAATAAACTAGTGAAGATAATGGCTTAAGTTAGAAAGTTTATAAATGAATAAGTAATTATCTTGAATAATTTAAGGGTTGCTTTGTTAAGGTATGAAGGGGGCATATGAATGGTCACTTCATGTAAATTACTCTAGATAGGCAAAGTAAAATGAATAAGTAGACATGATCTGAACTTAGGTAGTCCTAAGGATTATTTAGGTAAGCTTGGAGAGGGTGTATGGGCAGTGTCTTCTTGCATTACTTAAGTAAGTGTTACCTTTGGGAAGAGAATGTTCTAAGTATGCTATTGTGTGTAGTGAGAATGATCTTATCATAGGTAGCCTAAAGGATATCTTAGGTGTCTGTGAAGGGATTGTACAAGTGGTCGTATGGGTGGTCGCTTTATAACACACTCAAAAGACCCTTAGAATCACCTTTTGTAGGACGATCTCATGTTATGTGTTTTGAAGTTATCTTGTAAAATATGGGTTGTATTTGGTTCTTAAATGTGGTTCTTATACTTTTAATGTGATGTTTTAATCAAAAAGAACATATTTCTCATAAATGTCTGTTCTCATGATTTAATGCATTATGTTATACTTAGTACATGTGTTTGTACCAATTCAAAGCTCTCTCTCTATCTTTAAATGTGTGTATAGAAGGTGAGAGGTATCTTAGAGCATTCTTGGAAAATAGTTATCTGTAACAACCCTAAAAAATGGTGTCAAGAATGCTTGCGATTAGACATAGGGTTCACACGGATTGATAAGCATAGAACCAGACCTAAGAACCCTTACTACGGCCAAACCAACAAACTTTGGGAGTTAGTTGAGATTGGAAAGATTGGAACCAACCATGTAGGGCTCTCGAAAACAAAGATTTAATCGAAAGAGTCTTTACTGGACTTAAAAGAGGAAATTTTAGGCTTTGAGGGTCCAGGAGTAAAATGGTCATTTCCAGGCCAAGGGTATTATCGTAATTACCCTAAGGAATTAATAAATTAATTAGTTAATTTAATTAAAGAACCAAGTAGGATCGGGTTGACCCGAAATGGTCCATTCCGCAAGGGTCACTCCACCCGAGTTCGAGCCCCAATGGAAGCAACATATTGGTGATTTAATTATGTTTTATAATCTGATTTTTTAAGGGCATAATGGTTCTTTCACTAATCTAATTGAATCAAGTTTTTATTTATATTAATAAGGAGTCCTAGTTTGACTAATTTCCAAAACTAAAACTCCTAATATTAGACTACTCTCTCACAATCTCTCTCTCACGTTTCATCATCTCTCTCATGTTGGTTTCTGCCAAAACAACTAAAAGAACAGAAATAATATTAAGAGCTCTTCACACTTGAAGAAATCACATGAAATTTTAAGAAAAACAAAGTAACAAAAAACGTTAAGGAAAAGAAAAGTTGTCCGTCGAGTGGTGTGGACGTTGAGGAAGCTTGGACTAATTTGGATAGGGTTTTGGGAAGAAACTTCAACTTTTGAACAATAAAATAAGGTATGGGTTCCTTCCCTCTTGGTCCCTTTCCCAAGAGACCCCTTAAGATTCAGTAATTCAGTCCGAAAACTAGGATTGTTTTCCCCATTGTATTTCCCTGTCACTAGCTCCCAATGATTCGTAGGTTGGGTATGTTTGATGGTAGGTTTAGGTATATGTGATGTTTTTGTCTTGAATGTCAATATGTTTATATACGTGAAATCATGAAAATGACAATCAATGTGTGTTCAAAGTTATGTGCAAGTGTGTGCAAGTATGTGACTTTGGCAAGGGTCTCGACTTGATGCTCAAAATTTGATAAAGTTCTAATTGTTGTTTTATGTGCATAAATTCATAAAAAATCGTGATGTTCATTTAAGGAAATGTGGCTGATTTAGTTAAAATATTTTAGCCAAATAAACTCATGAAAGATGTGCCTAAAGATGTGTTAAAATGGTATATGAATACGCCCTAAGAACTAACATGAAAAGGTTGATAAAAGGAAGCTAAAAATAATGAATAAATTTCCGGCTTGGTGTACCTTAATTTCTTTCAAAAAGAAGATTGGAAATCTGGAAATTTAATACATTTTAAAGAGGTGAGGCCACTAGGATTTGAACTTGTGACCTCACTCTTTGGCAACTAGAATTTGCAAAAAAAATAAAAAGAAAAGGGGGCTGGGGGAATCGAAACTGGGTCTGCTAGTTTAGGAAGAAGAGAACAAGAATTAAAATAAATAAATAAATGGGAGGCGTGGGAATCAAACCCACGAACTCCAGACAGCGGGTGAAGAAGAGAAATTAAAGCAAAGAGAATGGGAGGCGTGGGAATCGAACACACGACCTCAAGGCTTTAAAGGAGAAGGCGAAATTAATTAAAGAATTAAATTGAGATTGTTGGGGTTCGATCCCACAACCTCACTGCCACACATCTAACTTAGTTAATTTTTAATTAAAAATAAAGATAGGAGGTTGTGGGGATTCGAACCCACAACCTCACAGCCCTTAGCGAAATTAAAATTTATATAAGGAGGCTGTGGAGATTCGAACCCATAACCTCCCAATTCCCAGAGAAAATTGAGAATAAATAAAAGAGGCTGTGGGGATTTGATCCCACAACCTCTTGGTTTAGGAGAAATTGGGCAACAAGATGATAATGAAAAACAAAAAGGGATTGTGGGGGTTCGAACCCACAACCCTTCGGCCAACCTAAGAGGAAAACCAAGTAGAAAACTAAAGATACAATGTTAATAATGGGGTTCAATCAAGAGTCCCAATATCATGGAGATTAAAAATAAAATCAATGAAAAATGTATATGTTATCCAAGTGATTCGAACTTGGGTCTCTTTGCCCAAACATCCGTATTGATACATAAGTCATACGTGAATAAAATATCCAAGAATTATGCCACCTACTTAGATCGAAATGAAGATCTTGGCATATATACAAGATACATAAGTCTTGTAATACATAATCTTAGGAATGTATGAATCACTTAACGAACTATGAATGAATCCACATGGCTTGTGTGTATAGACTCATAAGTGTAGCATACGTTCAAAAGTAAGCGAACCTAAGATGTATGTAATGAAATGATGAACCTTAGAAGGGTTAGGTATGGGTGTAAGATAAACTAAATGGCCAAGTGCATTAGCATAAGATGAGATGAACAATGAAATGATGAAACCATAGAAGGGTTAAGTAAGGGTGTGAACACACTAAATGGCCAAGCGCATTGGCATATGATGAAATGAACATTCACGTAATAAGAGGTGAGTAACTATGAAAAGCAAAGGTGCTAATGATAATGAATGTGGTGACAACATTATATGAGGCTAATGTAAACGATGAGAGAAATCTCAAATGAGCCTAAGTAAATGTTACCAAAACGTACTCACCTATGAGATTGTAAGATAATGAAGAGACCAGTCTCTATGAATACTCTAATGAAAGTATTGAGCTTAACACACTTAATACTAATGATGAGATGAGAAATCATCTAATCAGCTATGATGTCCTCATACTAGAATTCAGCTTCCTTGACGTATGAGATGAATGTAATGAAACTTTAGAATGAGCACTGCTAGGCTAGCTATGAGTGGTGATTCCTTTTTTGGGAAGGGCGTGACATAGCGTGGTTTCACGGTATTATTAATTCTTTTTCCTTAAGTTTAGTGTGTCCAAAAGCCTTTTTGTGCTAATTTTTATATAAGTTTCTCCTTATTTGCAGGAAATCTGTCCATAGATAAATGCGAAGGTTTTTGAGCGAAGAGATGCAAAAGAGACCACCTACGGAGCTTGTGACGGTCCGTCGTGTCTATGACGGTCCGTAGGTGGCAGCGTAGTGCAGCTGCATAAGGAAGATGGGGAAGTCTGACCAATTGTGGGGTTAGGGAGTCCATGACGGTCCGTCGTGTCTATGACGGTCCGTCCTGCAGGTTCATCATGAAGTTCAGAGAAGTAATCCCAGTACCCATATTCCAAGAGTTTATGTGTTTTGGAACGAAGATCCTCGACGGACCGTCTTGTTTGTGACGATCCGTCAAACTTGCCGTCGAGGGTAATGAAGAGAGCAGCAGAAGAAATTGCACGAGTATGGGACGACGGAGTCCATGACGGTGCGTCATCACCACGACGATCCGTCGCGATGTCCGTCGACCCAGCCGCGTTTTGACAGATTTCCAGCAAATAGAGTCCTTATTTAATTAGGTTTTTTTATTTTCTATAAATAGTTCGAAAAACCTCATTTTTGGGGTTAGACTCGGGACCATTGTTAGACGCTGGATTATTAGTTAGACTCTGCATTATTTGGTTAGGCCATTGATTATCATTAGACTTTTTGTGAGATTCTTGATTACTTTGAGATTCTTGTAAGTAATTGTTGGTGATTTTTGTTGATTAATCAAGCGAACTTTCGGATTTTACTCTTTCTCATTGAAGTAAGTACATGAATTCTTATATCATATATTTGAATATTGTGATTATGACTATGGGTAACTAAACTCCATAACTAGGGTTGTGGGAACCATAGGCAAATAATGAGGTAAAACCTAACTAAAATAACAATTCTAGAATAGTGTCTTGCATGTATT
>NC_028641.1:60176525-60183484 GCF_001406875.1 Solanum pennellii
GACGGTCCGTCCTGCAGGTTCGTCATGAAGTTCAGAGAAGTAATCCCAGTACCCATATTCCAAGAGTTTAAGTGTTTTGGAACGAAGACCCTCGACGAACCGTCTTGTTTGTGACGATCCGTCATACTTGCCGTCGAGGGTAATGAAGAGAGCAGCAGAAGAAATTGCACGAGTATGGGACGACGGAGTCCATGACGGTCCGTCATCACCACGACGATCCGTCGCGATGTCCGTCGACCCAGCCGCGTTTTGACAGATATCCAGCAAATAAAGTCCTTGTTTAATTAGGTTTTTTTTATTTTCTATAAATAGTTCAAAAAACCTCGTTTTTGGGGTTAGACTCAGGACCATTGTTAGACGCTGGATTATTAGTTAGACTCTGGATTATTTGGTTAGGCCTTTGATTATCATTAGACTTTTTGTGAGACTCTTGATTACTTTGAGATTCTTGTAAGTAATTGTTGGTGATTTTTGTTGATTAATCAAGAGAATTTTTGGATTTTACTCTTTCTCATTGAAGTAAGTACATGAATTCTTATATCATATATTTGATATTGTGATTATGACTATGGGTAACTAAACTCCATAACTAGGGTTGTGGGAACCATAGGCAAATAATGAGGTAAAACCTAACTAAAATAACAATTCTCGAATAGTGTCTTGCATGTATTGATGATTCTTTCGCATAGAAGTCTATTTAAGGGATGCCCAACGTTAGAACTCGCCTTATCAACATAGATTTAGTGTATACTATCTAATAGTCTAGTATTGATTGGTACGAGGTAATAACTTAGTCAAATATCGAATACGATGCTTAATATGAGGTAAAGATAAGGGTTAGGATAGCAACACACGTAGCCGGACCAAGGTGCGGGGTGACATTTTCTAGATGCCGGACCAAGGATTTAGAAATACATAACTTATAACTTTGCATGCAAGATACTAGGAAAGAATTGTTATAGTTAGACTTATCAAGTTATGAACCTGTGGGGAACACGTAAACCCTAGTTACTTTGATTAATTGATTAAACTCCAACATTCGAAGCTGTTAGTTGTCTCCTTTTATTTCACTAGTTATTTTCATTTATTTAGGAATAGAAACCCCCCTTTTTATCATCTTTGCTTTCCAAGAAAGTAATTGACTGAACATTAGTAGTAATAAATTGACGTTAAGTCTAAACTATTTTCCTCGTGGGAACGATCCCAACCTCACTAGTGAGGTTATTTACTTGACACGACCGCTTTACTTCTTATTTGAGAAGTAAGTTTGAGCGTATCAGGGCGGAGGTTCACGTAACTCTCATGAGATGAGACTGTCCGTCTTGCCAGGTTTGGGTCTCCTTATATCTCCTAGTCTTCGAACCTATACAGTCAATATAAGGATATGGCGGGGTTAAATTCCCATGTACGATTACGTGTTATGGGTAACTTTGGCCGGTGATTCCACTTTTTTCAGTGTGGGGGAGACACTAGATTTCATGACGCTCACATGATCTATGTCGGTTAAAGTTAAAGTTCCCAATAAATGAATGAGGCCAGCCTCAAATGATGCGCATAATGAAATGAATGATACCAAAGGTGTTAGGATAGGATAATCAAAAGGTGATTTAGATTCAAGTAATGACATTTGGTCATTCTTGGTCATTGCACAACGAACCTAACGAAAGTCATAAACTACATCCTAGGTATAGCTGGTGTTTACACTGGCCTATGAATGAAATGAAATGGAGTACGTACGAATGAACGAAGCAGACTCTGTGTTTTCTAATGAAGACTCCCTAGTTGAGGTCCCATCTGTTGAGCCCTCATTTCTGGGATGTCTTGATGTTAAGTCCATGATTCCAACTTCTCATGGCATATGAATGAATGAGATGTAAAGAAGTTATGCGGTACATGCAAGATGTGTTCTATGTTATATGATATGTGTTATGTGTAAATGTTATGTGCTGTGTGCAAATGTGCAAAGTATGATGATGTATGTTATTCTCATGGAATAACTTTCCTATTCAAAATCTGGAAAGCTCACTGACTTTCGTAATTCAAATTTGGAAAGCTCATTGACTTTCCTAATCCAAATGTGGAAACTTTCGTTATCTCAATTTGGCAGGTCCACTAACTTGACTTCAAAAAATCATGTTGTTAGGAAAGAGATTTCTCATGAATGTCCTTGGTGTGTGCTATACCCATACTTAGTACAAGTGTGTACTAACCCTACACAAACTATACTATTTTAGGTGCAGGCAAAGGTGGATTATAGAGCTACAGGATCATCGCTGCAGTTATCCGGACGTTCAACATTCATCTGGTTTTGGCAGGTCCTCATGCTTTCGAGGATGTTGTTGTTTTATATTATAGCTTAGTTTTAGAGATGAGATAGTGGAGCATGTTCAACTAGCGTTTCTTTACTATTTTTATTCAGACTATGCATTGGTGACATTTTGGCAATTATACACTTAATAAGAATTGAACTATTTCTTTTAGTTGCTTATCTCTTAATGTTAAATGGTTGATAATTAACAATTACGTGTTAATGAGAATTTTTTTATATGTATGTTAAGAAAAAAAATGTTTCAAAATTTTCTGCCAAAATTAACCTATGTACAGTAAGAATGACATAAGTAGGCTTGTCTGCGACCTCTGAGAGGTCAACGACGTCGGTCTTATTTGGGGTCTAGATTCCAGTCATGACAAAGTTGGTATTAGAGCACTAGGTTAAATTCCGAGGAATATAATTTCACATCAACCACATTGAGTAGTTTCTAAGTCATGGTAATGAAGTGCGCCACTATCCTGGATTAGAGACTGTATGATTTGTAGGAAAATTTCCTTTCTTCTGATCTTATCTTGCTTTTCCTAATTTGTTATTTTTTAGAGAATGAACACTAGGAGATCTAATGGTCAGAGGAGAGGAGGAGCAGCTGCTGGGGGTAATCAGAATCCACCTCAGGCTCCAGCTGAAGGAGTGGTCATGCCAGTTAACCCAGTTGGGTTGACTAATGCTGAGGTGAGGGCATCTCTGGCTCAGATGGCACAGGCCATTACGATGCAGGATTTGGCTATGACTGCCCAAGTCATGCGGTAGGATGTTGAGAGAGAGAACCCATCAGTTTGCAACATGACTGACTGGCTGCGAGACTTCACGAGGATGAACATTCCTATATTAACAGGGTCTAAGACATCAGAGCATCCTCACAAGTTTGTGGATGAGGTACATAAGATTCTGGTGGCTACGGGGGCCACAGATAATGAGAAGGCTAATCTTGCTTCTTATCTTCTCAAGGATGTTGCACAAACTTGGTGCAAGATGTGGCAAGATAGCTGAGTTGTAGGTGGAGTGACAATCACTTGGCAGCTGTTCAAGACAGCATTTCTGGAGAGATTCTTCCCCAGAGAGATAAGGGAAGCCAAGGTTGAGGAGTTTATCAACCTTAAACAAGGCTCTATGACAGTCATGGAGTATTCCCTGAAGTTTTTTAACCTATCAAGATATGTTATTTTCCTTAGTATTTAATAGCAAGAATGAGGATAGTACTGAGCCTTATTGAAATTATCCAGGTATGCTACCTCCCTGGTTTCGAACAACAGGGATGAGATGAGCCGGTTCCTCAAGGGAATCAATGGAGACCTAGAAGAGGAGTGTCGGTCTGCGATGCTCCATGATAATATGGACCTTTCCCGGTTAATGGTGCATGTACAGCAGGTAGAGGACATCCACAAGAAGAGAGGTGTTCGTGATGTTAGGAGGCCTAGGCCTCAAGGTCAGGCAGGACCTATCCATGGAGGCCACAGAAACAATTTTTGTGTCCGTTAACAGCCCATGTTTAAGAAGGGGCAATAGATTTCTGGGAACTCTAACTCTCAGAGGATTACATCACCTAGAGAAGGCAGACCTGAACCCAAGAAGGGCAATGGAGGTGAGATGCAGCGTCCTTAGAATAACTGTGCTAAGTATGGCCGTGCTCACAGCGGAGAGTGCAGATTGGGCACTATTGCCTGCTTCGGTTGCGGTAAGAGTGGGCACATGGTTAGAGACTTCCCACAGAACAGAGGTCAGACTGGAGGTAATGCTCAGCCTAGGCTAAATCCACAGGGTGCAGCAGCAGCCGAGCCTCCTAAGAGGAGCAGTATCTATTCCCTGAAGGGCAGGGAGGAGTAGGAGAAGTTCGCTGATGTGGTCACAGGTATGCGTCAAGTATTCTCAACTTCTGTTTATGCTTTACTTGATCTAGGGTCTACACTTTCCTTTGTAACTCCTTTGCTTGCTCTCACTTTTGAGATATTGCCTGAAGTTCTGCATGATCCTATAGTGGTTAGTACACCTTTAGGAGAAAATGTAAGAACTGATAGAGTATACAAGGACTGCCCAACATATGTAAGTGGTAAGACTAGGTGTGCAAACTTCGTTGAGTTACCCATGCATGATTTTGATGTTATTCTTGGCATGGACTGGCTTCACAGTTGTTATGCTTCCTTACACTGTCGTAGTAGAGTGGTGAGATTTCGGTCCCTAATGAAGAAGAGTTAGTCTGGGAGGGGTACAATTCGAGTCATCCTAATCCTTTGATTTCAAATCTTAAGGCCAATAAAATATGTCCAAGGGGTTACTATGTTATCTTGTGAGTGTTAATGATTTAGATCATGACATTCCTTCCATAGTCTCAGTACATGTAGTGAATGAGTTCCTCGATGTGTTTCCTGAAGAGTTTCCTAGAGTCCCTCCCCTTCGATAGATTGACTTTGGTATCGACTTAGAACCCGATACTAAACCAATCTCAATTCCTCCTTATAGAATGGCTCCAGCAAAACACAAAGAGTTGAAGCTGCAGTTGAAAGATCTCACTGGTAAGGGTTTCATTTAGCCGAGCATATCCCCTTGCGGAGCTCCAGTGTTGTTTGTACAGAAGAAACATGGGACCCTTAGAATGTGTATCGATTATTGGATGCTCAATAAAGTCACAATCAAGAACAAGTATCCACTTCCCAGAATAGATTACTTATTTGACCAACTCCAAGGGTTTAGTTTCTTTTCGAAAATTGATTTTCATTCTGGGTACCATCATCTTAGGGTTAGGGATGGAGATATCCCAAAGACAGCCTTACGTACCCGCTATGGTCACTATGAATATCTAGTCATGTCATTTGGTCTCACGAATGCACCTGCTGCATTTACGGATCTCATGAACAGGGTCTTTCGTGAATACCTTGAATCTTTCATCATAGTATTCATTGATGACATTCTCATCTACTCGAAGACCAAGGAAGAGCATGAACAGTATTTGAGACTAACCTTGCAGGTACTTAGACGGCATTAGTTGTATGCCAAATTTAGCAAGTGTGGATTCGGGCTAAGATCAGTGACCTTCCTGGGTCATGTTGTGTCCGATCAAGGTGTAGAGGTGGACCCCAGGAATACTGAAGATGTTAAGAACTGGCCAAATCCCCTTACTCCCACTCACATCCGTAGCTTTCTGGGATTGGCTGGTTACTACCGCAGGTTTGAGAAGGGCTTTTCTTCCATTGCTGCCCCACTGAAAGCTTTAACGAAGAATAAAGCCAAGTTTGAATGGACGGAGACTTGTGAGAAGAGTTTCCAGGAGCTCAAGGACAGACTCACTTCAGCCCCGGTGCTTACTCTGCCTAAGTGTAGTGAGAATTACACTGTCTATTATGATGCATCTAGGGTTGGTTTGGGTTGTGTTCTTATGCAGGCTGGTAAGGTGATAGACTATGCTTCCAGACAGCTCAAGGTTCATGAGAAGAATCATCCCACTCATGACCTAGAGTTGGTAGTTGTGGTGTTTGCACTGAAGATGTGGAGGCATTATCTGTATGGAGTGCATGTGGATGTGTTCACAGATTATAAGATTCTCAAGTACATGTTCACACAGAGGGAGTTGAATCTACATCAGCGGAGATGGTTGGAGTTGTTGAAGTATTATGACATGAATGTGCACTAACATCCAGGTAAGGCTAATTTTGTGGCTGATTCTTTGAATAGGATGAGCATAGGGAGTACATCCCACGTTTAGGACGAGAAGAAGGAGTTGGCAAAAGAGGTACACGGACTGGCCAGACAGGGTGTGCGATTGGCTGACTCTACTAGTGAGGGTGTTTCAGATCATACTAGTTCCGAATCATCCTTGGTAGTTTAAGTAAAGAAGGGTCAGCATCTTGATCCTTTGTTGATGGAGCTGATGGACTCAGTGTTGTTAAAAATGAATGAGTCTTTCTCTTTAGGAGGTGATGGCATACTTAGGTATCAGGATAGGCTGTGTGTACCAGATGTGGATGAATTGCGAACCAGGATTGTGGCAGAGGCCCATGGTTTCAGATATTCCATACATCTAAGTTCCACCAATATTTATCATGATCTTAAGAAGATCTATTGGTGGGATGGCATGAAGAAGGACATTGTAGAATATGTGGCTAAGTGTCTTAATTGTCATCAGGTTAAGGCAAAGCATCTTAAGACTTGTTGTCTGACTCAGATTATTGAGGTTCTGACTTAGAAGTGGGAAGCCATTAATATGGACTTTATGGTTGGTATTCCGAGGACTAGGAGGCATCATGACTCTATATGGGTTATTATGGATAGGTTGACTAAGTCTGCTCACTTTATCCCTGTGAAGTTGATATACCGTGGTTTCACGGTATAATTAATACTTTTTCCTTAAGTTTAGTGTGTCCGAAAGCCTTTTTGTGCTAATTTTGATATAAGTTTCTCTTTGTTTTGCAGGAAATCTGTCCAAGGCTGAATGCGGAGATTTTGAGCGAAAAAATGCAGAAGAGACCACCTACGGAGCTTATGACGGTCCGTCGTGCTTGTGACGGTCCGTAGGTGGCAACGTAGTGCAGCTGCTGAAGGAAGATGGGGAAGTCTGACCAAGTTTCGGATTACGAAGCTTGTGACGGTCCGTCGTGGCTATGACGGTCCGTCCTGCAGGTCCGTCGTGAAGTTC
>NC_028641.1:60185937-60186506 GCF_001406875.1 Solanum pennellii
GTTAGTAGTTCTTGGGATAGATTCACCTCATTCTTGAGAAGTGTTCCAAATCACCATATATATGATGAGTCACTGAAAGAATACTTCTATCGGGGACAGGATGACAACAACAAAGTGGTATTGGACACTATAGCAGGTGTATCTTATGGAGACTGTCCTTATGCCGAGATTGCTGAAAAATTAGAAAAAATCTCCCGGAATAACAAAGCTTGGAGTACTAGGAAATCTGATACAGGGAGAAACCCCTTCGCAGTGCAGTCCACTCACAACCCAGCCACAGATGAAATTCGGGAAGAAATGGCTCAGATGAGAACTGAGCTTGGGTTGGTACTAAAACATGTCACTGGGGGTGCAGAAAAGATTAATGCAGTCAGTTACTTGTCGAAACCACCGCCACAAAACGATGAGTGTTATTATGAGGAGGATTCCTTTGCAGTAAATGAACAGATGGGGGGTTTCCGACCAAGCGTCCAAGGCTCAAATCAGGATAATTTGCGCCAAGTTCAACGGAACCAAGGTCGGAACTATGGTAACTACAATCGTGAGGGTCATTATGTCCGAGATGGAAA
>NC_028641.1:60186907-60188373 GCF_001406875.1 Solanum pennellii
CTGATGTTGAATTAGAGGATAACACTGCAAAAGATGCTGAAGTGCCTAAAAAGGTAACTCCCATGCCTAGGCCACCACCCCCATTTCCTCAAAGATTAGTGAAAAAGACCGAGGATGGTAAATACCGGCGTTTTATAACTATGTTAAAGCAACTTTCTATCAATGTCCCTTTGGTAGAAGCTTTAGAACAAATGCCCGGTTACGCCAAATTTATGAAAGATCTGGTCACAAAGAAAAGATCGGTCACTTTTGAGGATGATGATAGAATGCAGCATTGTAGTGCTATTGCTACAAGATCTCTGGTCCAAAAGAAAGAAGATCCGGGTGCGTTCACTATTCCTTGTACAATCGGGCTATTACATTTTGCGAAAGCATTATGTGATCCGGGGGCAAGCATAAATCTCATGCCCCTCTCGATGTACAAGAAGTTGGGTTTGGGTGACCCAAAGCCCACTGCGATGCGGCTACTTATGGCTGATCGAACAGTAAAACGACCTATAGGGATACTCCACGATGTGCTAGTAAAAGTGGAGTCATTCATATTTCCAGCAGATTTTGTTATTCTTGATTGCGAGGTCGATTTTGAAGTGCCCATTATTCTTGGGAGGCCATTCCTTGCTACGGGAAGAGCCTTAGTAGACATGGAAAAGGGGCAGATGAAATTTCGGTTGAACAATGAGGAAGTGACCTTTAATGTTTGTAGGTCCATGAGGCAGAGTGGTGAGCTCCAATCGGCATCTGCTATATCCTACAACATGGTTGAAACATCTGAGACACAAATAGAGGAACGTCTAGGTGTAGAAGCATTAGCGGCAGTAATAATGAACTTTGATAGTGATTGCGTCGAAGAGTATGAGTCATTAGTTGCGGCTCTTAACCGAGGTGATGTTCGGTTAAAACCGAAGAAATTTGAGCTTGATATGAAGAATCGCGAATCCCCACCCGCGAAACCATCTATAGAGGAGGCTCCAAAATTAGGACTAAAAGCTCTCCCACCTCATCTCAAGTATGAATTCTTAGGAAATGGTGACACTTTGTCGGTAATCATTGCATCAGACCTGGATGATCAACAAGTTCAAAGTTTGTTGAAGGTACTAAAAAGGTTCAAAAGAGCTATTGGGTGGACTATTGCGGACATTATTGGGATCCCTCCTGGTATTTGCTCTCATAAAATCCAACTCATGCCTGATCATAAGCCGAGTATTGAGCACCAGAGACGCTTAAATCCTCCTATGCAAGAGGTCGTGAAGAAGGAAATCATTAAATGGTTGGATGCCGG
Organism: Solanum pennellii; assembly: GCF_001406875.1. Lineage (NCBI taxonomy): Eukaryota > Viridiplantae > Streptophyta > Magnoliopsida > Solanales > Solanaceae > Solanum > Solanum pennellii. The sequence continues at coordinate 60,188,187 of NC_028641.1, forward strand.
AGTAATCTACCCAATCGCCGATAGTAGTTGGGTATGCCCGGTTCAGTGTGTACCAAAGAAAGGGGGAATGATTGTGGTCCCCAACGAAAAAAATGAACTTGTTCTAATGAGACCGGTTACTAGTTGGAGGGTGTGCATGGATTACCGGAAACTGAACTCATGGACTGAGAAAGACCATTTTCCTATG
>NC_028641.1:60188385-60191013 GCF_001406875.1 Solanum pennellii
CAGTGAGCTAAAGGAAAAATTGGTGTCTGCGCCTATCATTATTTCTCCGGATTGGAACAGTCCATTTGAGGTGATGTGCGATGCTGGTGGGGTGGCTTTTGGCGTAGTACTAGGACAGAGGAAAAACAAAATCCTTCACCCCATCTACTATGCTAGTAAAGCCCTTAATGAAGCTCAGAAGAACTACACAGTGACTGAGCAAGAACTCCTTGCAGTAGTTTTTTCTTTTGAGAAATTTCGCTCCTATTTGCTAGGTACTAGAGTTATAGTGCATACTGACCACTCAGCATTGAGATATTTGATGGCAAAGAAGGATGCGAAACCTAGGCTGATTCGTTGGGTATTACTGCTACAAGAATTTGACTTTGAAGTGATGGATAGAAAAGGAACTGAAAACCAAGTTGCTGATCACTTGTCTCGTCTAGAGGATGAAGCTATGAGAGAGTTAGGGGATAAGACTGACAATGATGATACTTTCCCCGATGAACATGTATTAGCCGCTTCACAAGATTTGATCCCATGGTTCGCAGATTTTGCGAACTATCTGGCTAGTGATATTGTTCAACCAGACTTGTCCTTTCATCAAAGAAACAAGTTCATGTACGACGTGAAGAAGTACTTTTGGGATGAACCATATTTGTATAGGAGTTGTGCCGACGGGATTATTCGGCGTTGTGTGCCAGAATGTGAGATGTTGAGTGTGTTGGAGGCATGCCATTCCTCACCTGTTGGTGGACATCACAGTGGTATCCGAACCGCTCATAAGATATTACAATGTGGTTACTATTGGCCAACTCTTCATCAAGATGCTCATGGGTTTGCTAAAGCATGTGACAGATGCCAACGAGATGGCGGTATTTCAAGAAAGCAAGAGCTCCCTCTAAACCCCATTCTTGTGATTGAGTTATTTGATGTTTGGGGTATTGACTTTATGGGCCCTTTCGTGAGTTCTCATGGGATGAAGTACATTCTAGTAGCAGTTGATTATGTATCTAAATGGGTCGAAGCCATAGCCCTCGCAAACAATGAAGGGAAGAGTGTCACTGCATTTTTGAAAAAGAATATATTCTCTCGTTTTGGCACCCCAAGGGCCATTATTAGTGATGGGGGCTCCCACTTCTGCAACAGATTGTTCAAGGGGTTATTGGAGAAATACGGGGTTCGCCATAATGTGGCCACTCCTTACCACCCTCAAACTAGTGGGCAAGTTGAAGTGTCGAATCGGGAGATCAAACAGATATTGTCCAAAACAGTGAACGCTAGTAGAACGGATTGGTCAAGGAGGCTTGATGATGCTCTTTGGGCCTACCGGACAGCATATAAGACTCCCATAGGTATGTCTCCATACCAACTTGTATATGGGAAAGCTTGTCATCTTCCGGTTGAGTTAGAGCATAAAGCCATGTGGGCTATGAAGAAGTTAAAAATGGATTGGAGCGAAGCTGCAGAGCAACGGTTAAATGGGTTGAATGAACTTGATGAATTTCGCCTGAAAGCCTATGAAAGCTCAGCCCTATACAAAGAAAAGATGAAGAAGTACCATGACAACAAAATTGAAAAACGAGAGTTTATGGTCGGGGATTTGGTGCTTTTATTCAATTCCAGATTGCGCTTGTTTCCAGGCAAACTCAAGTCCAAATGGACTGGTCCTTACACGGTTACCCAACTATTCCCTCATGGAGCAGTTGAGTTGGAAACTAAGGAGGGTGTGCGGTTCAAGGTGAATGGACAGCGCATAAAAATCTATCTCGGGCATGCTGAATCGGCAAATGAAGTGATCGAGGCATACCATCTTGATGAAGTCTGAGTAATCAAGGGGCCCCAGTCGTGCCGCGACGTTAAATCAGGCGCTTGTTGGGAGGCAACCCAATACTTGTCATTTTTTTTAGTAAGGTTAGCATTTTTCTACTAATGGGTTTTTAAATTCGCAGACATGGGTTTTTAAATTCGCAGGTACATCACCAGAAAATTCTGCAGAAAACTACTCAGCAGCCACTGACGGATATAACGACGGACCGTTGCGCATGCGACGGACCGTTGTATGCATCCGTCGTCCAGGTACGTTTTTCGGCTATTTTGAAATTAGGGCACACACGACGGAACCCACGACGGGTCGTCGCAGATGCGACGGACCGTCGTCGGGGAACCGTCGCGTGATTAATGAAATAACCCGACCCGACCCGGATGGACCCTTTTCAAAATCTGACCGTTTATACTCCCCACCCCTCTATATTTCACCCCATTACTTCCTTACTCCTCTCATCTCCCCTCTCCTTTCAACTTCCACATTCCCCCCACTGATCATTGCCCCCACAATCCTCCTAAACCTTATAATTATCATTTACTAATCGGTGCTGCTGCTGTGGGTATCTACCTTGCCAACTGAATCATTCTCCATTTGTTTTTTCTCCATTTCCAAGGTATGTGTCTCTAAATTTATACTCATTTATTTTGCATTTTGGTTTAGTAGTTAGTATTAGCTTAGTTCTTAGTCGTATATTGTTTCCTTTATATAATTATATCTAAACCTAGGCTCAACATGTTCGAATTTTCCATATTGATAACCCTAGATATAGGTGCTTTTGCATTGTTAGTTTCTTAGGTAGTTGGGTTAGACACATGTAGGTC
>NC_028641.1:60196622-60197044 GCF_001406875.1 Solanum pennellii
GGTCCGTCGTGCTTGTGACGGTCCGTAGGTGGCAACGTAGTGCAGCTGCTGAAGAAAGATGGGGAAGTCTGAACAAGTGTGGGATTACGAAGCTTGTGATGGTCCGTCGTGGCTATGACGGTCCGTCCTGCAGGTCCATCGTGAAGTTCAGAGATGTGATCCCAGTACCCAAATTCCGAGAGTTGAAGTATTTTGGAACGAAGACCCTCGACGGACCGTTGTGCTTATGACGGTCCGTCATACCTGCCGTCGAGGGGAATGAAGAAAGCAGCAGAAGAATTGCACAAAGTATGGGACGACGGAGTCCACGACGGTCCGTTGTGACCGCGACGGTCCGTCGCGAGGTCCGTCGACCAAGACGCGTTTTGGCAGATTTCCAGCAATTAGAATTCTTGTTTAATTAGGTTTTTGTATTTTTATAA
>NC_028641.1:60197348-60275101 GCF_001406875.1 Solanum pennellii
GGGAACAATAGGCAAATAATGAGATAAACCCTAACTAAAGTAACAATTCTCGAATAGTGTCTTGCATGTATTAATAATTCTTTCGCTTAGAAGTCTTTTTAACGGATGATCAACGTTAGAACTCGCCTTAATGCTACTTGCCGGACCAAGGAGGTAGATAATAGGAAAAGAATTATTAACATAGATTTAGTGTGGACTATCTAATAGGCTAGTATTGATTGGTACGAGGTAATAACTTAGTCAAATATCGAATACGATGCTTAATATGAGGTAAAGATAAGGGTTAGGAAAGCAACACACGTAGCCGGACCAAGGTGCGGAGCGAGATTTTCTAGATGCCGGACCAAGGATTTAGAAATACATAACTTATCACTTTGCATGCAAGATACTAGGAAAGAATTGTTATAGTTAGTTTTATCAAGTTATGAACCTGTGGGGAACACGTAAACCCTAGTTACTTTGATTAACTGATTAAAACCCAACTTTCAAACCCATTAAGTGTCTCTTTCAATTTTGCTAGTTATTTTTACTTATTAGGAAATACAAACCCCCCTTTTTATGTTTTTTTACTTTCCAAGGAAGTCATCAACCGAACAATAGTAATAAACAAGTTGAAGTTAAGTCTAGACTATTTTCCTCGTGGGAACGATCCCAACCTCACTAGTTGGGTTATTTACTTGACGCGACCGCTTTACTTCTTATTTGGGAAGTAAGTTTGAGCGTATCAGAAGTCTACCTACAGAGTCGAGGATTATGCGAGACTTTATATTGATGAGATTGTGAGGTGGCATGGGATTCCTTTGTCTATCATTTCAGATAGAGGAGCTTAGTTTACTTCACACTTCTGGAGATCTTTAAAGCTTAGGCACGATGGTAAAGCTTAGTACCGCCTTTCATCCTCAGACTGATGGGCAGGAAGAGCGCACCATTTAGACATTGGAGGACATGTTGAGGGCGTGTGTAATTGACTTCAGAGGTACCTGAGATGACCATCTTACTTTGATAGAGTTCTCGTATAATAATAGCTATAACTCCAGCATTGGGAGGGCACCGTTTGTGGCACTGTATGGTAGGAGGTGTAGATCTCCAGTTGGGTGGTCCGAGGTTGGAGAGTCATCCATTTTGGGTCCATATAAAATTCATGAGGCCTTAGAGAAGGTCAGACTGATTAGGGACAGGTTGGCTACTGTTTACAGCCGGTAGAAGTCATATGCGGACAACAGAAAGCGGCCCTTAGAATTTGATGTTGGTGACCAGGTTTACTTGAAGATACCAGCTATGAAAGGGGTGATGAGATTTGGTAGAAAAAGGAAGCTGAGTATGAGGTATGTTGGGACATATGAGATCCTATAGCGTGTGGGTGAGGTGGACTATGAGTTAGCATTGCCTGCGGAGCTAGCTTCTGTCCATCAAGTCGTTCATGTCTCTATGTTGAAGAAGTGCCTAGGTTATCCAGCATCGATTCTACCTGTGGAAGGGTTGGGGTTGATGAAGACTTGTCTTATGACGAGGTACCTATTAAGATCTTAGACAGACAGGTCAAGTGGCTGAGGAACAAAGAGATTGCCACAGTGAAGGTATTGTGGAGAAATCATCTTGTTGACGGTGATACATGGGAGGCTGAGGCCTACATGAGATCCCTCTACCCTCATCTTTTCAGCTCTTGAGGTTAGACTTCCTATCTTAAGTCTATGTTTCCTTATCTCTCTGTATTTTATTGTTATTGCTTGACTGTGTATAGTGATTATGTTAATATCTAATTGGCATTACGATGTGTAGTGGTAGTGTCATTCGGGTACGAATGTTCCTAAGGGTGAGATAATGCAACAACCCTAAAAAATGAATAAGATAAATGCTTAATGTGTCATGAATGCTTGCGATTAGACCCAGGGTTCACACGGATTGATACGCATAGAACCAAGCCTCAGAACCCTTACTACGGCCAAGCCAACTAACTTGGGGAGTTAGTTGAGCTTGGAAAGGTTGGAACCAACAATGTAGGGCTCTCGAAAATGAAGATTTAATCGAAAGAGTTTTTACCAGAATTAAAAGAGGAAACTTTATGTTTTGAGGGTCTAGGGGTAAAATGGACTTTTCCAGGACAAGTGTAATATAGTAATTACCCTAAGGAATAAATTAATTAATTAGTTAATTTAATTAAAGAACCAATTAGGCTCGGGTTTACCCGAAATGATCCATTTCGCAAGGGTCACTTCACCCGAGTTCGAGCCCCAATGGAAGCAACATATTGGTGATTTAATTATGTTTTAGAATCTGATTTTTAAGGGCATAATGGTCCTTTCACTAAGCTAATTAAATCAGGTTTTTATTTAAATTAATAAGCAGTCCTAGTTTGACTAATTCCCAAAACTAAAACTCCTCATATTAGACTACTCTCTCACGATCTCTCTCTCACGTTTCATCATCTCTCTCACGTTGGATTCTGCCAAAACAACTAAGAGAACAGAAATAATATTTAGAGTTATTCACACTTGAAGAACTCACAGGAAATTTTAAGAAAAAGAAATTAACCAAAAACATTAAGGCAAAGAGAAGTTGTCCGTCGAGTGGTGTGGACGTTGAGGAAGCTTTGACTGATTTTGGAGAGGGTTTTGGGAAGAAACTTCAACGTTTGAACAATAAAATAAGGTATGGGTTCCTTCCTTCTTGGTACCTTTCCCAAGAGACCCCTTAAGATGCAGTAATTCAGTCCGAAAACTAGGATTGTTTTCCCCGTTGCATGTCCCTGTCACCAGCTCCCAGTGATTCTTAGGTTGGGTATGTTTGCTGATAAGTTTAGGTATATGTGACGTTTTTGTGTTAAATGTGAATATGTTTATGTACTTGAAATCGTGAAAATGACAATCAATGTGTGTTCGAAGTTATGTCCAAGTGTGTGCAAGTATGTGACTTTGGCAAGGGTCTCGACTCTCAAAATTTGATAAATTTGTAGTTGTTGTTTTATGTGCATAAATCCATGAAAAATTGTGATGTGCATTTAAGGAAATGTGGCAGATTTAGTGAAAATCTTTTAGCCAAATAAACTCATGAAAGATGCGCCTAAAGAAGTGTTAAATGGTTTATGAATACGCCCTAAGAACTAACATTAAAAAGTTGATGAAAGGAAGCTAAAAATAATGAATAAATTTCCGACTTGGTGTTCCTTAATTTCGTTCAAAAAGAAGGTTGGAAATCTGGAAATTTAATACATTTTAAAGAGGTGAGGCCACCAGGATTCGAACCTTTGACCTCACCCTTTGGCTACTGGAATTTGCGGAAAAAAAAGGAAAGGGGGCTGGGGGAATCGAAATTGGGTCTGCTTGTTTAGGAAGAAGAGAACAAAAATTAAAATAAATAAATGGGAGGCGTGGGAATCGAACCCACGAACTCCAGACAGCGAGTGAAGAAGAGATATTAAAGAAAAGAGAATGGGAGGCGTGGGAATCGAACCCACGACCTCAAGGCTGGAAAGGAGAAGGCGAAATTAATTAAAGAATTAAAGTGAGGTTGTGGGGGTTCGATCCCACAACCTCACTGCCACACGTCTAACTTAGTGAATTTTTAATTAAAAATAAAGATAGGAGGCTGTGGGGGTTCGAACCCACAACCTCACAGCCCCTAGCGAAATTAAAATTTTAATGAGGAGGCTGTGGGGGTTCGAACCCACAACCTCCTGATTCCGAGCGAAAATTAAGAATAAATAAAAGAGGCTGTGGGGGTTTGATACCACAACCTCTTGGTTTAGGCGAAATTTGGCAACAAGATGATACTGAAAAAAAAAGGGGGTTGTGAAAGTTCGAACCCACAACCCTTCGGCCAACCTAAGAGGAAAACCAAGTAGAAAACTAAAGATACAATGTTAATGATGGGGTTCAATCTAGAGTCCCAATATCATGAAGATTAAAAATAAAATCAATGAAAAATGTAAATGTCATCCAAGTGATTCGAACTTGGGTTTCCTTGTCCAAACTTCCGTATTGATACATAAGTCATACGTGAACAAAATATCCAAGAATGCCACCACCTTAGATCGAAATCAAGATCTTGGCATATATACAAGATACATAATTTTTGTACTACATAATTTTAGGAATGTATAAATCACTTAACAAACTATGAATGAAGCCCCATGGCTTGTGTGTATAGACTCATAAATATAGCATACCTTCAAAACAAAGTGAACATAAGATGTATGTGATGACAAGATGAACCCTAGAAGGGTTAGGTATGAGTGTAAGATACACTAAATGGCCAAGTGCATTGGCATAAGATGAGATAAAAAATGAAATGAGGAAATTAGCAATGAAATCATAGTTTACTATAGTCACATATAAGCATTTACAGGATATCATTCTCTTACCTCACATATACAAATGCACATTATAATACTTTACCTTGATCATTTATACAAGCTATAACATGATAATATAACAATTCACATAATAATGTCGACAATGCCATATTCATAACAATTATAACACATAAGCACCGCCACCATACGAGAACCATACCAATAAATACAATTCAATATCAATTCTACATAATATCGAGAGATTATGTCAATTCACCACCTTCCTATCATTATTATCATCCTTCCTTAGCATTTCAATCAATTCACATTACAAAGGCTCCTACCAATAGCCATATACACAATACTAAGCCAAAAACCAATACATATCAATGATCCAACAACATACATTATGAATATCATTATTATAAGTCAGTTCATAGACAATTCTATCATGATCTATATATAATTTAATAGCCCAATACAATCTACAAATGAATTAAACAAGATCAAGCTATGATCATTTCACCACATCAGAGACAAAAATAGGAATTCATGAAAGACATGCATTCGCGTAGATTTGATATTAAAACATAAAATTAACATCAATTTTATCATAAAACATTGATTTAAATCCTTTCATGCAAGAACCCATGGCTAGAAGTCAAAATAGAAGTTCATAATTTTAGAAAGTCTTAGAAAAGCCTTTGGAATTTGACTCCTTGAATGGAAGAATATTCAAGGATGGAGCACTATACTTTTATTGAATATTAGCCACGAAATTGATGGATAAATAATGAATAAATCCAATTCCTAGCTTCAACCTTGCTTCTAGCTTCAATAGAGTCTAGAGAGAACTCTTTTGATATTGGGGTTTTGTTTTTGAATAATGAGATCTAAGTCTACGGTTTAGAGTCTTAACTTACTTAATATACCATAAAAGACCCAAAATAACCGTCCATTACTTAATTATAACCTTAGGTGAATTTCCTAAAATGTCCCAAGCTTGGACGAGACTCCTGCAGAAAACTGTAGGTGTCAATCGACGTTTACATCGACATGCCGTCAACTGAACAACGGAACATCCTCCTGGTCCGTTATTTGGTCAAAGACTGGTCTTTGGGTGATTACTCACAAAACTAAGTGTGGATAAATGCCCCCCCCCCCCCCCTTTGACGGGGAGTAGACTGATTGACAAAGCATCAAGTGATGCTAGTGGTTTGGGACTTCCTTGAGCAGTTTCTTGCCAAAGTTTGGGTCCTCCTCAAGGACCCCTAGGGTGGTCCTTGAGGAGTTGTGCCCGGATGTTTCAACACTTAATAGGTTCATTTTGATTTTAGGGTTCTTTCCTACGAATATAGGCTCCAAAAACACGTAAAATATGCAAAGGCACACTCGAACACACGACGACTAGTTTCCAAACATCTTGGACGTTCTTTGATGTTTCACTTCCAAACTCTTCAAACTGAAAATTAATACTATAATTTATCATTGTAAGACCTTAATAACTCATCACACACATGTTAATATATAGTTTAACCTAGTTCATTTTAGGGGTATTACAATCTCTCCCACTCTGAAAACATTCATCCTTGAATGACACTTAAACACTTTCAAAGATAAAGAATCAAGACCAGTTACTAATAACCATACCACACAATATAAAATACACATAGATAGTAGGAATATCAACTACATATAATCAAGTGACTCACAACCCAAAAAGATAGTACGAACACCATTTACAACTTATCATGCAATAAGACTGTACCTTTTCGTTTCACATAGGAAGAACTTCCTTCACCACATATCATCATGCTCGTATACATTATTTCTAAGCACATGATAAACATCTCTCATGAAACACAATTATACAACATTTTTAAATATCTTACTGTAAAACATGCTTACTAGTCCACTTATGCCACATTTAAGCAATTCATTATAAAGGCATGACAATATGAGCGACAAAATCATTTAAGCTCACTTTACAATATAAACATAATCTCATAGAAGAGGCACAATCCAAGGAGATCAATGAAACTTTTTTTCACATAGACTCCTAAACACATGCAATATGCTACTAGAAAGTTCTAACTCTCAAACTTCAATAGAATAGAAGAGAAGAGAAGAGACAACAATCCACAACCCAACTATTCACCATACTCGCCCACTTAGAAGGAACCCATCACAACTTCAAAGAGTAAATTATAACTTACCGATATACTCATCGGGATTTGCTTTAGCTTGGAGGCAATATAAGTGATTCCTCTTTGATGGACCAACATCTAAGGCATTAGGAGGAGATTGCTTGGCATCTCTTTCTCTAGCCGCAATAGTAGGACAATTTCTCACCTTATGATCATCCTTTTCACAACCAAAGCACCCACTAGTTACGGCTAGACACTTTCCAAAGTTTTTCTTCCCACAAGTAGAATGAGTAGGTTAACACCTTGAGAACCACCACCCCTCTCATAGTTTGACTTAGGGGCATTAGGAGCATCTTGGTTTGAAGCCCTCTTCTTAAACCTTGGTTGGTTTTGATCATTGGATCTACCCCTGCTCAAATTTCTCGAAATGCTACTAAGTTTGGAATCTTCAACGAATTATTCATACACAGTAACTCTAGATAGGTTCATGTTATTATAGAGCATGGTTGTACGACACTCTTCTTTCATAAGTTCAAAAACACCGGTGACAAGCCTACTCATTTCATCCCTAGGGTTAGACATCAAGGATGAAGCATACTTAGACATTAGGGTAAATTTCAAGGAATACTCCTTCACACTCATGTTACCTTGAATAAGGTTTATAAACTCCTCAACCTTCACCTCTCTATTCTCATGGCAAAAGTACTTTCCTAAGAAGGCTTCCTTATACTCTTCCTATTATATAGAACCCGAACCAACCGACCTATCGTCTTTCCATTCAATGTAACATACTTGATAAACTTCCCTCAATTGGTAGGAAGCTAACTCTGGCTTCTCCCTAGAAGTCACCCCTATAGTGCTTAAAACCTTATAGACACCATCTAAAAACTCTTGGGGATCTTCTGCCACCTTAGAATAAAGGAAGATGGGAAGATTCATTCTCATAAACTTCCTCAATCTAGAGGTCATAGAACTCTCAAGAGCATTGATAACTTGAGTCGTCATGGCTTGGGCTAGGGTAAAAGAGCCTCTATAATCTCCCCATTAGTCATATCCGGGGGATCCACTTGAACCCCATTCCCTTGGTCAAGTATAGGGACTTGTTCAACTTGAGGAACTTGAACACCTTGGGAAACTTGTTCACTCCCTCATTGACCATTTCCTCATCAACTCTCCTTACGTGCGTCCTTCTTGTATTCATATCCTATAAACACAAGAGAAGATAAGAGGAAAAGTCACTTATAACCTAAATTCTATGGCAAGACACAAAAGTAATGAAGAAAGGGAAACAATTATCGTCTATCCTCTTTATCATAGATGTGTCACGACTCACCACCGATGAATAAGACTTTACTAAACTTGGCTTTCATGAGATTGAATCCTAAAGTCTACTTCATAACATTATTCTCTGATACCAAGTTTTTCACGAACCGAAGTTCACCCTAGAAGTTAGTGCACCCTTAAGTCTCCACATCGCGTACTCGTCCTCTAAGAGGTCTGGTACAAGCCCTTAGACATCAGTCATCGCATATATATATGAAAAGTACTGTGGAATTAAGACTTTTCATTATAATAGCCAAACTTTTCTGTGGAAACATAAGAAAGAACTAAGTCTCTTCATAGCCATCTCAGACACACGTAAATCTTAGGTTCACAACCCATACATCAATAAAATAGAAAACAAAAGTCTATTAAACTCTTTTGAAAAAGGAAACTAAACATAACTATGTCCTCAAATTATATGACAACATACAAAATTTGCTTGAGAGAATGTTATTCCAAGCTTCACTTCCAAGTGACTTCTCACATGCAAAAAACACTTGTAGAATAAAAAACATATGGAATTAGCACATTGAATCCACTAATTATGGTGACATGCAATAAAACCATGCTAAAATAGACATTTAATTTGTAACATGCTTTTTATGCTCTTTTGAAGGAAATCTCGTGAAAAGAAGTATAAGAACCACTTTCAAGATAACATACACATATAAGACATAACCAATTAATCCATAACATATAACTATCATCACTTAGAACCCATACAAGCATATAGACCTCCTAGCAAAGATCATCCTAAGACTCAGAGAAGTAAGATACGAAGCGGACGCCCATAGTACCCCTTCACGCACACCTAAGTGATCCTCAAGACTTCCCAAAGTAAGATTATTCCATATTCAGCATTACACTCCCTACCTAAGGTTACTCTAAGACTCACCTAAGTAAGACATGAATAGACCGCCTATACACCCTATTCAACCCTACCTAAGAAATCTTCAAAGCAACCCTAGATAAGAACCTCTTTATTCAATCATACATTTACTTGGTCAACAATATTAATTAAGACATTAATCAATTATAGGACTTCATATAATGGTCTTAGAGGACCTATGGAACCTCACCCTATCATATTCAAAGCCTACTCGTTCTATGTATAGATAGCGTCCGATTCCACTACCTACACTTAGTAGAACTTCTCCAACATTTGAATACATCCCAGATGATGAGAATAAGCATTAACCAACATAGCCCATGCTAGTTAGGTATGGAATCCGAAGTCTACCCCTACTCCAAGGAGGGTGTTCTACTTTCCAAGTGTAGAACTAGGACACAGCCCATTTTTGCCCTAGGTTAAGAAATATCAAAGGTTTTGTTGTACTCTAGTCTCATCTTAATTATAGCCACTACCACATGCATATTGACTCGATGTGTTTCGTTGTTCTCATAGAGTAAGTTGATTCACATAAAGGTACAAGACAAGGTACCATTTGTTAGTCTTACCAAAACATAATATCCCTAAAAATGATGGGTCCACTAGGGCTGCCACTCAAGGTCTATACGGATAGCTCTTATCACTTCGTTAGAGATGATTTCATATCATTCCAGCCAACCTATCCCTAGGTTCCTTATTCCACTCAAGAAGGATACCATTACGGTCTATCACTTCAAGGTTTCTATATTCTTGACCTTCTTTTCATATTTAAGGCCCTATATTAGTAATCTTTAGAAGGGCACCATCTTAGGTCTACAAATCCTATACATCCATTCATTATTATTTCATACAAATATTGACAAAGGTGCTTAAGCCTACTAAGTCAAGAGTTCACATTCACAGAGCTTTCATGTAGTAAGTGGAGGGACCAAAGTCTACCAATCAAGACACAACTTCATCATACCATGTATTCAATAACATTCAAGTACCATGTAGGGACGAACAAGTCTACCTAAACAAATACCCTACAAACACATATAGAAACTCATCATAGTGTATCATAGTAACATATAATCATTTAGAGGAAATCATACTTTCACCTCACATATACACATAAACATAATAATACATCACTGTGTTCATTTATACAAGTTATAACATGATAATAGCACAATTCACATAATAATGTCTACAAGGTCATATTCATAAAAATTATAACACATAAACACCACCACCGTAAGTGGACTATACCAATAAGTGCAATTCAAAATCAATTCTGGACAATATCAAGAGAATAGGTCAACTGAGCACCTTCGCATCATCATCATCACCGTTCCTTAGTCTATTCAATAAATTCACTTAACAAAGGCTCTTACCAATAGTCATATACACAATACTAAGCCAACAACAAATCCATATCAATGATCCAACAACATACATTATGAATATCATCAATATAAGGCACGTCATAGACAATTCTATCATGATCTATACATAATTCAATAGCACAATGATGTACCGTGGTTTCACGGTACTTTCAATGCCTTTTCCTTAAGTTTAGTGTGTCTAAAGCTATTTTGAATTGATTTTAATTGTAGTTTTCTATTTATTTCGAGGAAATCTATCCAAAGGAGAACGCAGAGATTTTGAGATGAAATTGCAGAAGTGACTACCTACGGACCTCACGACGGTCCGTCGTGACTGTGATTGTCCGTAGGGCTCAACCTTCGTGAGAGGATAATGGCTGCTGCAGGAAGTTGGAAAATTCTGACAAAGTGTGGGACTACAGAAGCTCACGATGGTCCATCCTACACATTCGTCAATGCTAACAGAGAGTAGTCTCAGTACCTAAATTCAGAAGATTCTAAATGTCGTGGAACAAAGCCCCTCGATGGACTGTCGTGCTTGCAACTGTCAGTTGTGTCCACGATGGTCTGTCATGAGGGTCGTCGACTCAGACGCATTTTGGGCAGATTTTTCCTTAAATAGATTTCCCTCTTTTATTAGGTTTTGTTTCTTATAAATAGTCCAAAAAACCTCGTTTTGGGGGTTAGACTCTTCAATAATTTTCAGTTTTATTGTGTTAGTATTGAACTTTCAATTTTGGGATTTGATATAACTTTTTCAGAATCGATTATTAGTGTTTTGTGATTTATTCAAGTAAAATTCTAGATTTTCTTCATTCTTATCAAAGAAAGTGCATGAATTTTTACATTATTATTATGAATTGTGTGATTATTAGCATGGGTAACTAAACTCCATAACTAGGGTTGTGGGAACCATGGGTAAATAACAATGTAAAACCTGGCTAAAATAACGATTCTAGAATAGCATCTTGCATGTATTCATAATTCTTTTGCTTAGAAGTCTTTTTAACGAATGGCCAACGTTAGAACTTGCCTTATTGCTACTTGATTGACTAAGGAGGTAGATATTAAGAAAAGAATTATCAACATAGATTTAGTGTATAATATCTAATAGGCTAGTGTCAGTTGGTACGAAGTAACAACTTAGTAAAATATCAAATCTGATACTAAAGATAAGGTTTAGTAAAGCAACACACGTAGCCGGACCAAGGTGCGGAGTTAAATTCTCTAGATGTTGGACCAAGGATTTAGAGATACCTAACTTATCACTTTGCATGCAAGATACTCGGAAAGGATTGTTATAGTTAAAATTACCGAGTTAGGAGCCTGTTGGGAACACTTACGCTCTAGTTACTCCCATTACGTGATTAAACTCCAATACTTGAACATGTCACTTGTTTACTTTAATTTAGCTAATTGCTTTCATTAATCAAAAACCCCCTTTAGTTATTTTTTTCGGGAAATAATTTACTAAATAGAAGTAGTGATAAAATAAAGTTAAGTCTGAACCATTTTCCTCGTGGGAACGATCCCAACCTCACTAGTTGGGTTCTTTACTTGATGCGACTGCTTTTACTTTCGAGAAGTAAATTTGAGCGTATCAAATTTTGGCGCCGCTGCTAGGGAAAGTGGCTTTTAGATTAACTTTCAGCATATTACCGAAGTTTAGTCAACATTTTCCTAATTTTACTTTTTCTATTTGTTTTTGTCTCCTGCAGGTCTAACTTAATTATATGTCAAACACACGAAGTCGAGCAATACCCGTAATTGAACCTGACCCCAAACTAGGGCGTACTTTAAAAAGAATGAATCAGAATTTGGGCATCCAACGTGATGAGGTCAACCCACAAATGTCACCATTGGTCGACGCTCATGACCCTGTATTACCTCATATTCGTGGGGAAGGTGAGATACGGAGACAACCTCTCGCTCAACGCCCTCAAAAGTACTATAGGGGATATGAAAATATCGCAGACTCTGATGGGACACTCGTCTTGCCCCCTCTACCACACGACCACACTCTTGTGGTAACTAGTAGTCTGATGCAAATGCTCACTGCCAGAGGTTTGTTTTAAGGGCTACCTTCTGACGATCCACATGCCCACATCGCTAAGGTAAGAGCAGTGTGCAAAATGTGTATAGGGAGGCCCGATATGAATATGGATGTAATCAAGCTAAGAGTTTTTCTTCTCTCACTGACGGGAGAGGCTGCTATCTTGTTTATAGAGCTCCCCTTTAACTCAATCTTCACTTGGAATCAACTAAGGGATGCTTTCTTAGCACGCTACTACCCGATGTCTAAGAAACTAAACCACAAAGACAGAGTGAACAACTTTGTGGCACTACTGGGAGAGTCAGTTAGCAGTTCTTGGAATAGGTTCACTTCATTCTTGCGAAATTTCCCAAATAACCGCATAGATGATGAGTCTCTGAAAGAGTATTTCTATCACGGACAAGATGATATTAACAAAGCGGTGTTGGATACGATAGCGGGTGGTTCTAATGGAGAGTGTCCTTATGACGAGATTACTAAAAATTTAGAGAAAATCTCCCAAAATAATAAAGCTTGGAGTACTAGGAAGTCAGATAATGGGAGAAATAACTTTACAGTCTAATCCGCACATAACTCAGTCGCAGATAATCTTCGTGAAGAGATGACTCAAATGAGAACTGAACTTGGGTTAGTATTGAAACATGTTGTTGGGGGTGCGGAAAAGGTAAATGCGGTGAAGTACTTGTCTAAACCACCACCGCCAAATGATGAATATTACTATGAGGAGGAATCCTATGCGGTGAATGATCAGACGAGGGGTTTCCGACCGAACGCCCAAGGATCTAATTGAGATTTGGCGCCATGATCAAGGAAAACAAGGTCGGACTTATGGTAATTATAACCGCAAGGTCATTATGTCCGAGATGGGAATTACAACCGCGACAACAACTTCAACCGGGGTAAGTATGGTAACATAAATTATAGGAGTGGGCCCTATGTTCCACCTCAAAATCGTGAAGTTGCTCCTAGGGTTGGTGGAGGTAGTATGGCGCAAGTTGCGGATATGATGCATAAAATGGTGAGGAGGTTCGATGCTAGTGATGAGCACACTAAATAGTTAAGGAATGACTTAGCGGGTACAGGGCAGGAAGTTGATACACATGCAATCTCGATTAAGCATCTTGAGTTGTAAATGACCCAATTGTCTGCAACTGTGAACACACGGCAACCAGGCACTCTTCCAAGCAACACTGTCTAAAATCCAAAAATTGATGGGCATTGTATGGCAATCACTACTCAGGGTGGCAAGCAAACCATTGACCCACCGATGTCGTCTGGTGTAGAAAAGGTGATAAGAGATGATGATACGGTGGTGGAGGTTAGTGGTGACTTAAAAGATAAAACGGTAAAAGATGTTGAGGTGCCCCTAAAAGGTGACCCCGATGCCTAGACGACCACCTCCTTATCCACAAAGGTTAGTAAAAAAACAGAGGATGGTAAATACCGGCATTTTATAACGATGTTTAAACAACTTTCTATCAATGTCCCTTTGGTAGAAGCTCTTGAACAAATGCCCAGTTATGCCAAGTTCATGAAAGATTTGGTTACGAAGAAAATATTAGTCACTTTTGAGGATGATGATAGAATGCAGCACTGTAGTGCTATTTTTACAAGATCTCTAGTGCAAAAGAAAGAAGATCCGGGTGCTTTCATTATTCCTTGTACAATTGGGTTTTTACATTTTGTGAAAGCATTATGTGATCTTGGGGCAACCATAAATCTCATGCCCCTCTCAATTTACAAGAAGTTGGGTTTGGGTGATCCAAAGCCCACTGTGATGCGGCTACTGATGGGCGGTCAAACGGTATAATGACCCATTCGTATACTCCATGATGTGCTAGTAGAAATGGAGTCATTGATATTTCTGGCAAATTTTGTGATTCTTGATTGTGAGGTCGATTTTGAGGTGCCTATTATTCTTAGGAGGTCATATTTTTCTACGGGTAGAGCGTTGGTTGATATGGAAAAGGGGCAGATGAAATTACGGTTGAACAATGAAGAAGTGACCTTCAATATTTGTAAGTCCATGAGGCAGAGTGGTGAGCTCCAACCGGTATCTGCTATATCCTACAGAGTTGAAGATTCATCTGAGGTACAAATTGAAGAGCGTCTGAGTGTAGAAGTATTGGCGGAAGTGATCATGAATTTTGATAGTGATGGCATTGAAGAGTATGGGTCATTGGCCATGGCACTTGATCGAAGTAATGTTCGTTTTAAACCAAAGAAATTTGAGTTAGATATGCAACATCGCGAATCACCACCCGCGAAACCGTCTATAGAGGAGGCTCCAAAATTAGAACTTAAGCTTCTACCACCTCATCTGAGGTATGTATTCTTGGGAAAAGATGACACTTTGCTGGTTATTATTACATCAGATTTGAGTGTGCATCAAGTTGAGAGTTTGGTGAAGGTGTTAAAAAGGTTCAAAAGATTTATTGGGTGGACTATTGCGGATATTGTTTGGATCCCTCCCGGTATTTGTTCTCATAAAATCCAACTCATGACCGATCATAATCAAAGTATTGAGCATCAGTGACGTCTTAATCCACCTATGCAAGAGGTAGTGAAGAAGGAAATTATTAAGTGGTTGGATGTCGAGTGATATATCCAATTGCTGATAGTAGTTGGGTATGCCCTGTTCAGTGTGTACCTAAGAAAGAGGGAATGATTGTGGTCGCCAATGATAAAAATGAGCTTGTTCCAACGAGATCGGTGACTGGTTCAAGGGTGTGTATGGATTGCCGGAAATTAAATGCATGGACCGAAAAAGACCATTTTCCTATGCCCTTCATGGATCAGATGTTAGATAGACTTGCCGGAAAGGGCTGGTACTGTTTTCTTGATGGTTATTCGAGGTATAATAAGGTTTCTATTGCACTGGAAGATCAAGAGAAAACCACCTTTACTTTTCCATATTGGACCTTTGCGTTCAAGAGAATGTCGTTTGGGTTGTGCAATGCACCCGCCACATTTCAGAGATGTATGATGTCGATATCCTCCGATATGGTGGAGGAAACTATTGAGGTGTTTATGGATGATTTTTCTGTGGTTGGTGACTCCTTTGAGCGGTGTTTGAGTAATTTGTGTAAGGTTCTTAAGAGGTGTGAAAACTTCAAACTAATACTAAATTAGGAAAAATGTCACTTCATGGTGAAAGAGGGTATTGTATTGGGTCATCGCATTTCAGAGAAGGGTATAGAGGTTGATCGAGATAGAGTCGAGGTAATAGAGAGACTTCCCCCACCTATCTCTGTAAAAGGTATGAGAAGCTTTCTTGGGCATGCAGGTTTTTACCGAAGGTTCATCAAGGATTTTTCAAAAATTGTGCATCATTTGTGCAAGTTGCTTGAGAAAGAGTGTAGATTTTATTTTGATGAATCCTTTCTTCAGGAATTCGGTGAGTTGAAAGAAAAGTTGGTGTCTGCACCTATCATTATTTCGCCGGATTGGAGCAAGCCATTTGAGGTAATATGTGATGCTAGTGGGGTTGCTCTTGGTATGGTATTGGGGCAAAGAAGGGACAAAATCCTTCACCCCATTTACTATTCTAGTAAAGCCCAAAAGAACTACACCGTGACTGAGCAAGAGCTCCTTGCAGCAGTCTTTGCTTTTGAGAAATTTTGCTCCTATTTGCTTGGCACTAGGGTTATAGTGCATACTGATCATTCTGCTTTGAGATATTTTGTGGCAAAGAAGGATGCAAAACCGAGGTTGATTCGTTGGGTATTACTATTGCAAGAATTTGACTTTGAGGTGATTGATAGAAAAGGGACCGAAAATAAAGTTGATGATCACTTGTCCTGTTTAGAAAATGAAGCAATGATATAGTTGGGGGATAAGATTGAAATTGATGATACTTTCCCTAGTGAGCATGTATTGGCCACCTCTCAAGACTTGATTCCATGGTTCGCAGATTTTGCGAATTATCTGTCTAGCGATATCGTCCCACCGGACTTGTTCTTTCATCAAAGGAAGAAGTTCATGTATGATGTGAAAAAGTTCTTTTAGGATGAGCCATACTTGTATAGGAGTTTTGTCGATGGGCTTATTCGGCGTTGTGTGCTAGAAGTTGAGATGTTGAGTGTTTTGGAGGCATGCCATTCTTCACCCGTAGGTGGACATCATAGTGGTATCCGGACCGCTCACAAGATCTTACAATGTGGCTACTATTGGCCAACTATCCACCAAGATTCTCATGAGTTCCCTAAGGCATGTGATAGATGCCAAAGATATGGTGGCATATCAAGAAAGCAAGAGCTCCCTTTAAATTCCATTCTTGTTATTGAGCTATTTGATGTGTGGGGTATTGACTTTATGGGCCCTTTTTTGAGTTTTCATGGGATGAAGTACATTCTAGTGCGGTCGATTATGAGTCTAAATGGGTGGAAGCTATTGAACTCGCAAATAATAAAGGGAAGAGTGTCACCGCATTCTTGAAAAAGAATATATTTTCCCAATTTGGCACCCCAAGGGCTATTATTAGTGATGGGGGGATCCCACTTTTGCAACAAATTGTTTAAGGGATTATTGAAGAAATATGGGGTTCTCCATAATGTGGACACTCCTTACCATCCTCAAATTTGTCAAAAAATATGAATGATAATAGAACGGATTTGTCAAGGAGGCTTGATGATGCTCTTTGGGACTACCGAATAGCATACAAGACTCCCATAAGTATGTCCCCATACCAACTTGTATATGGAAAGGTTTTTCACTTACCAGTTGAATTGGAGCATAAGCCTTGTGGGCAATGAAAAAGTTGAAAATGGATTGGAATGACTGCTGAACATAGGTTAAATGGGTTGAATGAGCTTGATGAATTTCGCCTAAAATCTTATAATTGTACTGCCCTCTACAAATAAAAGATGAAGAAGTACCATGACCAAAAGATTGAGAAACGCCATTTTATTATTGGGGATTTGGTGCTTTTATTCAATTCTAGGTTGAGTTTGTTTTCAGGCAAACTCAAGTCCAAATGAACTTGTCCTTACTTGATCACCCAACTATACACTCATGGAGAGGTTGAGTTGGAGAACAAGGATGGTGTGCGGTTTAAGGTGAACGGACAGTGAATCAAAATCTATCTGGGGCACGCTGAAACGGCGAATGAAGTTATTGAGGTACACCATCTTCATCAAGTCGGAGTAATCAAGTGTCTTACGTCATGCCGCGACGTTAAATCAAGCTCTTGTTGGGAGGCAACCCAATAAGTATCCTCTAGCCAACTATAGGTTTTTCATGATTTTCTAGTTATAGCTGCATCTTTCTTTGCTTTTATTTCCTTAAACGTCCCGTCTAAATATTTGTTTTGTTTTTGTTAGAAGTGTTTGGCTAGAGCATAGTTTAGGGTCCGTGTCCAAAAAAAAATGTCTATAAAATACAAAAAGAATAGTTTAATGGGTGTTAAATTTGCAGGTATCACATCACCAGAAAATCTGCAGAAAATTGGTTTGTAGAACCCTTTGACGACCCATCGACGGACCGTCATGCTTGCGACAGACCGTCGCAAGCATTCGTCGTACCCAGGTATGTTTTTCAAATTTTTCTAAGTTAAGGCACGCATGACGGACCCAGAGTTGTTGAGGCGGAGAAGAGCACTACTGATGGTGTTGTGATGTTGAAAGAGGCACTACTGATGGTGGTGTTGATGCTGAGGACACTACTGAAGGTGTCCATACTACAGAGGGAGTGGGTTCCAGGACACCGGACCCACCATCTTGTTGATTGTCGGCGCTTTGCGCCTCAGGTTTTCTTCACCTACCACTCTATTATTTTAGATTGTTTTATTCATTGGGGACAATTGCATATCTTTTTATTGGGGGTGGGGTGAATGGAAAGTGAGTGCTAGGGTGCAGTCTGAGTAGCCCAACTCACAATCCTCTATTGGGTTTTCTTGCCTGTGTTCTTTTTCCCCAAGAGACTGATTATTTTTATTGTTGAACCGGCATATCTATATATTGTGTGCATAGTATAACTCTGAAGGATGATGGCTAAACATAAATGATATCCTGATGTAATGAAAATGATGCATGACTAGGCATAGTAACTGATAAATGTATGGCTTTAAGCATGACATAGAGATACACTACGGTATGACCCTAAATCTAAGATTCGAACTAGTTGTCTAATAATCTTGTAGAGTAATGAGATGTCAAGTGAGAGTGAGGAAAATTTTAATATTCCACAATTGGTACTTAGCTAGAACATGCCTGGTTAGTCCTGCTAAAAGTAAGCTGTAATAGACAATTAGAAAGGATCATAGGCCCTTTTTGAAATAGTCAATCTTTAGCCTAAAATAACAAAAAAACCAAATGAGGTAATCCCTTATTTATCCAAGTAGTTTGAGCTTAAAAATATATCTTTCTTCTTCACCCCATCTGATCTTTTCTGGGAACAATGTGTTGGCCCTAGTCCCTCCTTGGACATGTGCAAATCAGCTTATACCAAAAGCATAAGTTGAGGGTGGCTAATGCAGAAAACAACCTTGTCGTGGCCCAGACCCAATCTTGGGTATTGTGAACCTTGACTCATGGCAAAGCCATGAGTTGAGGGTGGCTATTATGAGGAATACTCTTGAAAGTAGAGTTGAAAGAATAAAGAGGAAAAAAGAACAAAACAACAGTAACTCCAAGAGTAAAAAAAATAAACACAAAAGAAGAGTCACTTACACATAAGGAGAAGAAAGGGAGAATACCAAGGTGAAAGAAAATTGAGAAATAGGGCAAAATAAAACGATAAAAAGGTAGGACGCTTAGCCTATATGTCAAGGAGGGCAACAAGTCACTAAAATATACCTAAATATACCCTATTTGACCCTGAGCCTATTTTACAAGCTAAGAAAGTCCTATCTTGATCCTAAGAGTTGTTATGGAGAACTTAAAGCTGTGAAAATAAGGGCAAGCCTATGGCAATATGTGTAAATGAGTTGTGAAGTTGTTCTGAGAGCGAGTGTTGAAAAGTAATCCTTATACTCAAACTGTAATCATTATGTGAAAAATGAGGATGTTATTTAGAAGCGAGGACACTAGTTGCAATACCGGAAAAATTAGCACCTAGGTGAGGGATCGAAGAGGATAGGTGTCAGTTTGTGGTGAGTTTGTGTCATGGTCCGATCCACATAATTCAAACCTAAGTTATAGCATGCATTAGCATAATGATAATAATCAGGATTGATAGCCAAATGATTGCGAAAGCTAAAATACAGATACCTTGTACAAAGATTTTGTAGTGAGTCATAGTTCCTCGCTTGAGGACAAACAACGAATTTAAGTTGAGCGTGTTGATGTACCATTTCACGTTACTTTCAATATCTTTTCCTTAATTTTAGTGTGTGTCTAAAGCCTTTTTGTATTGATTTTTGTTGTAGTATTCTATTTATTTCCAGGAAATCTTTCTAAAGGAGAACGCATAGATTTTGAGCTGAAATTGCAGAAGTGACCACCTACAGACCCCACAACGGTCCATCGTGACAGTGACGGTCCGTAGGGGTCAACCGTTGTGAGAAGATAATGGCTGCTGAAGGAAGTTGGGGAATTCTGACCAAATGTGGTACTACGGAAGCTCACACCGGACCGTCATAGCCACGACAGTCCATCCTGCACATTCGTCAATGCTAACAGAGATTAGTCCCAGAGATTCTAAGCATCGTGGAATGAAGCCCTTCGAGGACCGTCGTGCTTGCAATGGTCCGTCGTGTCCACGACGCTCAATCACAAGGGTCGTCAACTCAGATGCGTTTTGGGCAGATTTTTCTTTAAATAGAGTTCCCTCTTTTATTAGGTTTTGTTTCTTATAAATAGTCCGAAAAACCTCATTTTTTAGGTTAGACTTCTGGATAATTTTCAGTTTTATTGTCTTAGTATTGAACTTTCGATTTTGGGATTTGATATTACTTTTCCTGAATCGATTATTGGTGTTTTGTGATATATTCAAGTGAATTTCTGAGTTCATTCTCATCAAAGTAAGTGCATGAATTCTTACATAATTATTATGAATTGTGTGATTATTAGCATGGGTAACTAAACTCCATAACTAGGGTTGTGGGAACCATGGGTAAATAACAAGGTAAAACCTAGCTAAAATAATGATTCTAGAATAGTGTCTTGCATGTTTTTATAATTCTTTCTCTTAGAAGTCTTTTTAACGGATGGCCAACGTTAGAAATCGCCTTATTGCTACTTACCGGACCAATGAGATAGATAATAGGAAAAGAACTATCAATATAGATTTAGTTTATACTATCTAATAGGCTAGTGTTGGTTGGTACAAAGTAACAACTTAGTCAAATATTGAATATGATGCTTATATGAGGTAAAGATAAGGCTTAGTAAAGCAACACACGTAGCTGGACCAACGTGTGGAGTGAAATTCTCTAGGTGCGGGACCAAGGATTTACATATACCTAACTTATCACTTTGCATGCAAGATACTAGAAAAGGATTGTTATAGCTAGAATTACCGAGTTAGGAGCATGTGGGGAACACTTACGCCCTAGTTACTCTCATTACTTGATTAAACTCCAATAGATGAATTTGTCACTTGTTTACTTTAATTTAGATAATTGCTTTCATTAATCAAAACCTCCTTTTAGTTATTTTTTTGGGAAATAATTTACTAAATAGAAGTAATAATAGAATAAAGTAAAGTCTGAACCATTTTCCTCATGGGAACGATCCCAACCTCACTAGTTGGGTTCTTTACTTGATGCGACCGCTTTTACTTTGTTTCGAGAAGTAAATTTGAGGATATAACTCAATACAATCTACACATGAATTCAATAAGATCAAGTCATGATAAACTCGCCTATACTAAAGCCAAAAATAGGAATTCCTGGAAGACATGGGTTCATGGAGTTTTTGATCTTAAAACATTCAATTCACATCAATTGTATGATAAAAAATTGATTTAAACCCTTTCATGAAAGAGCTCATGGCTAGAAGTCAAAATAGTTGTTCATAGTTTTAGAAAGTCTTAGAAAAGCCTTTGGAAATTTACTCCTTGAATAGAAGAATAGTCAAGGATAAAATACTATACCTTTATTGAGGATTAGCCACGAAATTTATGGACAAACAATGAAGAAATCCAATTCCTAGCTTCAACCTTGCTCATAGCTTCAATAGAGTCTAGAGAGAACTCTTTTGATCTTGAGGGTTTGTTTTTCAATAATGAGGTCTAAGTATAGGGTTTAGAGTCTTAAGTAACTTATACCATGAAAGACCCAAAATAATCGTCCATGACTTTAGGACCTTAGGTTAATTTCCCAAAAATGTCTCAATATTGGCCGAAACACGTGCAGAAAATTTCAGGTGTCAATCGATGTTTGCATCGACAAACTGTCAACTGACCAATGGACAGTCATGCTTCTCCATTGTATTAGTCAGAGACTTGTCTTCGAGGGATTAAGATCCCACACATAAGTGTGGAGCAACACCCCCCCCCCCAATCAACAGGGCGTAGACTGATTGACGAGGTGTTGATTGATGCTCATGGTTTGGGACTGCCTTGGGCAGTTTCTTGCCAAAGTTTTGGGTCCTACACAAGGAACCTTATGGTGGTCCTTGAGTAATTGTTCCTAGTCGTTTCAACCATAAATAGGTTCATTTTATATGTTAGGGTCCTTTCCTATAAATTTAGTGTAACGATGTTTATTATGTATATGTTAGTTCTATTCATGTGATAATTGACATAGACTTGTACTATAGGTGAAGGATCATGTTTCTTGTAAGATTAGTTTGGTTTAAACTAGCTTGAAAGGTGATGTAACGCCTTGCACGTTTCAGCATGTGTATTGTAAGTTAACTCCGACAGGAAGTATTTAAATAGATATAGTAAGGTGGAAATTGAGATTAAAGTTGAAAAGTTAACTGCTAATTTTAATAAAAGGGGATTAACATTCGTAAATTGGAATAAATAATTGAGCTCCTTGCTAGGCTTAATTAAGCTAGCAGCTGCATCACCTACTTGAGCTATAATATAATTAAAGGGCCCAAGTTTAATGGACCAGATTTAGGCTTATATTAATGGGCTCAGTTGAAGCCCAAATCTATTAAAAGAAAATAAAACTGAAAGAACCCCAGCAGCCAAATCTGCCAAGGCCCAATATGAATAAACTCCAAGTGAAAGCAAGTAGGTGTGCATCACCTAGTTTAACCTTTTGAGCTACTTGATGCACATAAGCAGGTGCATCACCTACTTGACTAATTACTGGCTGAAAATGGACCAAAAGAAAGGAGGTTCTAGAGGATATTTTTGTGGTTAACAAAGCTCCATATAAATCCAATACGAAGAGATATCTTTCACCCATTTTAACACATAATATTTAGAATTAACTCTAGCTCTCTCTCTCTCTCTCTCTCTCTCTCTCTCTCTCTCTCTCTCTCTCTCTCTCTCTCTCTCTCTCTCTCTCTCTCTCTCTCTCTCTCTCTCTCTCTCTCTCTCTCTCTCTCTCTCTCTCTCTCTCTCTCTCTCTCTCTCTCTCTCTCTCTCTCTCTCTCTCTCTCTCTCTCTCTCTCTCTCTCTCTCTCTCTCTCTCTCTCTCTCTCTCTCTCTCTCTCTCTCTCTCTCTCTCTCTCTCTCTNTTGAGTTGTTCTAGGGTTCTTCAGAAACCCTCATATCTGCAAACCAAGATAAGTGTAGACATTTGGATTTTGCTTAATTCTCCCATGGATGATTAGAAAAACATATTATTCATGCTCAAGTATGGGTACAAAAGCAGAAAACTTCAAGAAGCTACTGCTCACTTTTTTAGTTATTAAGACACTTTTTTCTTATTCATTGGTTTAAGTATGAAGGGAAGATGAAGTTGTAGAAGAATTCAAGTTATAAGGAAAACTTGCAGAAATTGAGTAAGGTGACTCCTCCCTTTTTTTCTTCCTTATGTATAGGTTTAAGTGAGGAATTAGGGGTGTGCTGTCATAAAAAACTCAAGGGGTGGTGAATTAAATAGTTGGTTGTATGATAAAGAATATTTGGGGTTGTTCTATGTGTATTATTTTTGATGCAGTTTGGTTGATCTTGCAGAAAGGATATATAATGTATGTGTTGGATAGAGAATGAGGGTGTGGTGATACACATTATGTTAAGGTCTGTATGGCTCATTATCTGTCAAAGTTAGCTACTATTTTATGAGGCTCACGGTGTGAAAGCTGCATATTTTAGTCTACCATGACTTAAATAGTAGATTAAAACTGAAAAGGGGACGATGAATCATGATAGCTATATCAGTCATAGGATAATGTATATAAGGCTATTCGATTCCATATTTCTTGGCATGAAATCTGATACTTGTGATTAATATCAATGAAGTGAAAATCCTAAGTTATATTCCTAGCAAAGGAAACATAGTGGCAGCGTACTATCTCCAAATAGTTAACAATATTTCCCCCTCAACTTCTTCATTATATGTTCACTATTCTTTAGTTGTGTAATTATCCCCCCATGCGCTGGTACAGAAAAGGTATTTGTAAAAGCAGGTCTGGTGAACCCTCCTCTTTGTTAATTGAACTCAATTGTGTCATTAACCTCTTAAAGTAATGTGTTGACGTTACGTAGCTTTTTATCTCATTGTTATTGCCTTGAAGTATTACTTTTAGGTCTTTAACTATTGGTCCATACTTCCATATATCCAAAATGATTATGACCACCAAAAAAAAATCTCAAAAGAATTATGATTATCCAAAGAATAATCCCAAAAGATTTAGGAACTGAATAAACAATAATCTCAAAGATTAAATAATCTAAGTGAAGAAATCTATATAATTACGGGTGGCAGCCTAGGGGATAAAGCCTAGCATGGGTCAATCCCAACTAATACATAAGGATGGCAGCTCAGGGGTGAAAGCATAGCATGCGACGATCTCCATTGGTATAGAGTGGTGGCAGCTCAGGGGCGAAAGCCTAGCATGGGCCAATTCTAATTTGTATAATTATGAGGACTGCAACCTAGGGGTTAAAATGCCTAGCATGGTCACTTGTATCACATGCCCTATAAAGATTATAACGTACAGAAAAGTAAAAAAAAAAGAATGTCACTTACATGATCTCACAAGAGTACGAAAAGGTGGTCTTCTCTCCTAATTTATACACTCATATGTTGATACTTGATTTTATTTGTACCCTCGTATTGCATATTTTATTGCCTTACATATTCAGTACATTTTTTCGTAGTGACGTCCCTCGCAGGGTACGCTGCATTTCATAATGTAGAATCAGGTACTCAATCTAGTAGACCTTTCCAGTAGGAGCACACGACACTTTGATACTTTTGGTGAGATCCAGGTGGATTCAGATCTCTATTGAGTCCTTGGTAAATTCATTTTGATATTGTACCATAGTTAAGGGTAAGGCGGGGTCTGTCCCGACATACTAGGTATTCTACCTCTAGAGGCTTTGTAGACTTGTGTATATGGTTCACTTGTGTCTTGGAGAGTTATGGCCTCGACGGCCAAGTCTTGTATATAACTTTTGGGTGTACTTATCCTTGTTCATATCGTTGTATCCTATGTGAATGTGTCACGATTTTTACAGTTATATGCATAGTAAGCACAGGTTACAGATTGGTTCTCTCGGGCCTTTAGGGCATCGGGTTCCTGTCCATCTCAATGGGATTTGAGGCATGACATTTAGACACGAAACAACACGTAAACATGCAAAGTCACACTACAACAAACAACGACTAGTTTCCAAATATCTTGGACGTTCTTTTATGTTTCACTTACAAACTCCTTAAACTGACTTCTAATTCTATAATTCAACATTATAAGAACTTAATACTTCATAACAAACATGTTAGGCTCTAGTTCAACCTACTTTGTTTTTAAAGGGTCACATGTTCCACCATCTTTTACCTTTCCCTATATTCATCAATCCTCAACGTGTATTAACCACACGACCACTAGAACCCAAACTAATTTAATTAAACCACAGAAATTCTCCTATCCACTTTTCAGAACACATCCTCTCCTCATTTGGAACCAAAAATTTATAAGCAAGCAAGTTCATCTCAAGAATGTTCTGAAGCCATGTTACATGAATTTAATGCCTTGATTCGTAATGATACTTGGTCCCTCGACTCATTCCTCCTCGTGCCAACATTTTAGGGTGTAAATGGGTATTCAAAATTAAAGGACATGCCAATAGAAAGATTGGGTGGTATAAGGCTCGTCTTGTGGCTAAAGGTTATCACCAAAATGAAGTTGTTGATTATTTTGATACCTTTAGCCCTGTTGTAAAGCCTACTTCTATTCAAGTGGTCTTATCACTTCCCCTAGCTCATGGTTGGCAACTTAAATAACTTGATGTTAAAAACGCTTTCTTAAATGGCGATCTTCAAGGGGTTGTTTACATTTATCAGCCCCCTGGCTTTAGCGATACACAGTATCCTAATCATGTTTGTCGCCTAAGATAAGCTCTTTATGGTTTGAAACAAGCTCCTCAAGCTTGGTTTATGAAACTAAAAAATTTTTTGCTGCAACACGGATTTCAGAGCTTTTACACTGTATCCTCCCTACTTGTTTGCACTTGTGGCTCTACTTTACCTATCTTCTCATCTATGTCGATGATATCATTGTTAAAGGTAAGGACTCTAATTTCATCTCAAACTTCATAGCCATTTTGGACTCTATTTTCTCCCTTAAAGACTTGGGTACTTTGAGTTTCTTTTTTGGGATTGAAGTACTTCTTTGGTACTTTGTCAATCCTCATCCATCAAGGATCTTCTCCACCATGGATATTTCCATGATGCCAAATCATTACAAAATCATGCGGACTCTAAAAACAGACTCATATGTGAGGGACCGCCTGCTCCAGATTCTACTTTATATTGTAGTACTATTGGTGCATTGCAATATGCCACCATTACTCGTCCACACATCTCTTATGTTATTAATTGAGTCTGCCAGTTTATGCACGATCCTCACATATCTCACTGGTTTTTTGAAGTGTGCACTACCTTAAGGGCACTATGCACCTTGTTCTCCACTTTTTCCATCATCAAATAATTAACTACAAGCTTATTCTGAGGCAGGATGGATTGCCGACATCCTTGATCGTCGCTCTCACCATGGCTATGCCATTTATCTAGGAGGTAATTTTGTGAGTTGTTCTTCTCGCAACCATATTGTTGTTTCTCGCTTTAGCGCCGAGTCAGAATATAAACTAGTTGTCTTTTTCATAGTCGAAGTATCCTGGATCAAATATCTACTATTTGAACATGGTGTCCCATGCACCAAGTCACTTGTAATTCTATGTGATAATATAAGTGCACTTTAAATGTGTACCAGTCCTCTTTTTCACAATTAGTCAAAACATATTGAGATTGATTATCATATTGTTTGTGAGAAAATTGAGAAAAACTTGTTGATTGTTCGTTATGGTCCCACTCAAGATCAATGTACATCATCTTCACAATGGCACTAGGCTCGTCTCTTTTTATTCATTTTCGTGAAAAGCTCAATGTTTGTACACTAACTTGAGCTTGAATGTGGATATTAAGGATAAACAATTGTAGTTTTATATTAAAGTTTTGAATTATCATTTAGATGATGTCTAGCTTGTATTTAGGAGTTCTAATCTCATGTAAACTATATTTGTATATATCAGATTAAACCTGATGTAAATACTATATATACATGAATAGAAGGTACTCACTCTCAAACCATCGAAAGTAATTGTCAAATTCTAATTCTCCAATTAAAGTAATACGTATAGTAGTACCAAACCGACCCCTGAAACCTCAAATTATACCTTCATAAAGAACCATACGTGATCGTTATCAAGTAAAGAACCCAACTAGTAGGTTGGGATCGATCCCACAAGTAATATGGTTTAGACTTAACTTTAACCCACAATTGTCTCTTTTTAGTCAACATATTCCCGAAACAAATAAGTAAAACGGGGATTTGTGAAACAAATTCTTTTAATTGTATGATTCTCATGTGAAATAGAATAAATTTTGGTTTTGATCAAGATGAGAAAGTAACTAAGGTGTGTGTGTTCCCCACAAGTTCATAATGCGGTGGTATTCTTAGTCAGAACAATTTTTTCCTAGTATATTGCATGCAAAGTGATAAGTTAGATATCTCTAAATTCTTGGTCCGGAATCTAGAGAATTTCACCTTGCACCATGGTCTGGCTACATGTGTATAATTTACTAACCCTTACCCTTACCTCACATTAGACATCATAATCGATGTATGGCTTAGTTATTACTTCTCACCAATCGACACTAGACTTAGATAGTATATACTAAATCTATATTGATAATTCTTTATTCATTTATACCTCCTTGGTCCAGCAAGTAGCAAAAAGGTATGTTCTAACACGTGCACTCGTTCAAAAGACTTCTAAGAAAAGAATTATCAATGCATGCAAAAACACTATTCAAGAATTGCTTAATTACTAGTTATACTTTGTTAATCCCTCATGGTTCCCACAAACTTAGTTGTGGATTTAGTTACCCATATTAGCAAGAACACAATTCATATTTGTAGATGAATAAATCATGAACTTACGTAATAAGAATAGTAAACCCAAAAGTTTCACTTGAATGTCAAACCAAAAACATCAAAACCAAATTCGAAAATCAATTATTTGCCCAAAAGTTGACAAAAACAATCTCCAAAATATAAACTAGACTAATGGTAGTAGTAGCTAACCCCATAAACGAGGTTTTATGCCTTATCTATAGAAAACATAATCCTAATTATAAAGAGAGCTAAATAAGTAAAGCTTTGTTCAAGCACGCGATTTCCATCTATGGGACCATTAATGGCTCATCGATCGATTGACGGTCCGTGGATTTTTTTCCGTCATCCAGGACTAAGAGAAATATTCTGATCTCTTGATTACATCTTCTTTGAATAAAATGACGAACCAACAGCACGGTCCTTCGTTCCATCTACGGTGCTCCTCCATTACTCCACACTTAAATTCTTCAAATATCAGGTACAGGAATTCTCGTAGTCGCAAACTACGATTCACCAGTATGGTCCGTCAATCAATCAACAGACCATCGATGTTAGTCTTGGTTCCACATTTGGTAAGAATTTCTTGATTTCTTCCAATGCCTGGATGCTCATCTACGATCATCATCTATGGGGCGTTGATCAAATGACGGGTCATCGATTGCCTCCGCAAGTTCTTTTTTATGCACTTTTTTGTTTGTCACTGTCATTTTATGCCTGAACATCGTTCCTGCAAAATAAGAAGCAAAATTTGTTAATATCAATACAAAAATTCTCTAGACACACACAACTCTTAAGTGAAACGCATTAAAAATATCGCGAACTCACGGTACACCAACACCCTCACCTTAAATTTGTTGTTTGTCCTCAAGCGTCGCACTTATGACCTTAAACGACACTTGGATAGAAGCAGGCAATTTAAGTTCAAGCTATCACATGGTTATCTATCCTAATTCTTTCTTGATTGAGTGCAGACCTACATCTCTCGTCAAGCTAACACATGTGGATCATATCATGACACGAATTGACCGTTAAACAAAAACCTTTATTGTTTTTCCTATCACCATGGTACCAATTTTCACAGTCATTATACATTTTGGGTACAAGGATCTATTCAACACTCACACTCAGGAAGGAGTTCACATACATTTAATGCTCCACGCCATAGGCTTGCTTTTATCTTCACTTCTCAGGTTCAACAAACTAGACTCTAGGATCACGATAGGATTTTATTAGCTTGTAACGTAGACTCAGGGGCAGGTGTGCTACTTTTCGATACATTTAGTGACTATCTACCCTCCTTGACATTACAACTAGGCTTTCCACCCCTTTTTATTGTTGTGACGCCCTTTTCTTTTCTCTTCTTTCTTTTGACTCATATCAGCCTTAGGTGTGACTTTCACTTTTGTATATTTTTCTCAAAACTCTTTTCTTCTATTTTTCTTATCTTGTTTTTTTTTTTTGTTCTTTTCAATTGCTCTTTCAAATTAACCCAGTCACATTCTATTAATACTTATGCTTCACTTTTTAAAACCCAACTCTTTTCAAACCCATTTTTGGGTCTTCTCTCATAATAGTCACCCTAAAATCATGGTTTTTCCATTTGTTGGGGTGCACAATACCTGATGCCAGGTCAGGGCCAAGAAAAGGTCACTTTTGCATTATCCACCCTCAACTTAAGATTCTGGCCTATGTCGAGGTGCTTATGTCCAAGGAGGGACTAGGGCCAACACATTAGACACTGGGAATTTGAGTTGGTGAGTTAGAAAGAAGTCTATTAAAGCCTTAATGTATTTGGATCAAAGGGAACATTTACTTCATTTGGTCAACCTCTTTTTTAGGATATTTTTGGACTATTCTAAACAACGGCCTATGATCACTTCCTAGATTCTAGAGCAGATTCCCTTAGCAAGACTAAGCGGGCAAGCTCTAGTTGGACACCAACTGTTGAATAGTCAAATATTCTTACACTTACATGGCACATCATCGCATATCAAATTATGAGAATTAGCATTTCAAGTTTTAATAACAGGTCATGCAGTTGGTACATTTTCATATAATTTTTAGAGCCAACACATTTAACTTATCTAAGCCTATACACGGAAGCACTTAAATTTGGTTGGGTTTAGATTTTTTATATATTTTTTTTATTAGACATCATGCTTCAACCTTTCATGCTTCTACACATACACTTACTTATTCTTCTCGGTTCAACATAAAATTAAGTAGTCTTTTGGGGGAAAAGAACACAAGCAAGAAAACCCTAAGAGAAGATCATGAGTTAGGCTACTCAGACTTCACCCTATCACATTCCATTTACCCAACCCCCGACAAAATATAGTGCAATTGTCCCCAATACAAAAGAAATCATAAAAGGGAATAGTGGTAGATGAAGCAAACTTGTAGTGCATAGTGACGATGACATATAAAGAAACGGGTAGATCAAGTTTCCTGGAACCCACAGGTTCAACAATTGGGTCACCCTCAGTAGTTCCCACATCTCAAAAGATGAAACTATCAAAATTGTCATCCACCACTCTATCAGCAGCATCAGTATTGCTCATTGCTCCACTCATGGTCATGGAACTAGATTCCCCAATAGCAAATTCTTGCACCCTTTGCTGGTGCATCTCTTCATCTATGATTGAGGCCCTCCTAGCCTATTTCACCTGCGTCCGCTCCCTTTTTCTGGAACGGGACTCATCACCAGTTGCAGTGGTATGGCTAGAACGGTGCCTCTTGTCAAGAACATGTGGTTCAAGTTGTATCTCAGCAAGTGCCTTGAACAAGGTCTCAAAGACACTATCTTCCGCCAGCTCAAAAGGGACATGCTCCAGCTCAGCCTCCTACATTTCAAAGATAGAATCAACATCTACCCATAGGTTTGCCAACTCTGTCTGAATAGTAGTGATATTTATTATGGGGGCTTGTCGTGCTTGAACTCGCAGCTCAAAGCGCCAAGGCATTTGTGAACCGCCTAAATCTGCCACTCTGTTTGCTCGGCCACCCGCCTCTGCCTCCACTATTGACTTATATATCCACAGTTGTATATGATGGAACAAGGTGTCCATCTGCTCCTCTTGCTTCATGACTCTAGCTAAAGGGATCACTGTCGCGATTGGTGGTATGGACCTAAACAAGCTGGGGGGGCCTGCTGGTAGCATGGAGAGAAGAGGATGGGGTGGGGTCGGGGTGCTCTTGTGCAGAGGGGTAAGACCCTTGATCTAGCTCCACTGTGTTTATTATATTTTCGCTCAAAGGAGGAACGTCAATCTGGGGCCCTCTGCAGGGTGCTACCTTATTAGCCTCATCTTTGATGAGACATATATCTAATGTACCGATCGGTCATAAAAGTTTATCACAGTGCCATATTGGCACTCCAACATCCCTGCACATCTAAAAGATCAAACACAGAAAGGGGTAAGTAGTGGAGGTCTTAAACTCTCTTGCATGTATCTTTGCCACCATCATCTGGGCAAAGTCAATCTCACGCCCTGCTACTAGATATGCCACCATGACTTCCCTATTCCATGTGAGTACGTTGTTAGACAACGTGGGTGATACTTTGTTTCGGACCAGCATCTAGAAGAATTTGGCCAGAATGTTTACCATGTCCTTCCTGATGCTTCCCCGGGTGCTATGACCCAATCAGCACATTCACCAGCTGTCGCGATATATTGTGCTAGCCATATATTACTGTCCCTAGCTTTTCGGCACTCCTCTAAAACTCTCCTCCCCGGACTACGTCCCACTTGTAATCGAATTATGCGGTGTTGAGACTCCAATCTTGACCGGTGGTGGGGGCGTATAGAAATCGACGATAGTGGCTTGTAAGATGTCGACCTGGCTGCCACGGACCAGTGTATAAGTTAAAGGGTCATGTTTGGTGGTTTTTGACCACTTGTCGATGAACCTTCGGAAAGTGGCATCATAGGAAGCATAGAACTCCCGAACACTCTCCTCGCTATATGTGCATAAGTCCTGAGCCATCTAGTAACACTTGTGGAGGTTGAATAGTTGGTGCACCTCTTGCACTGTATGTAGGCTCCTTGTGAGGATTCGTCGTTCCTCAGCAATCAGTCGGCCATCACCCCCTTTTGTTTATCATATTGGCATTCCTATAGACTTGCCATTGTCCGTTAATACATCATCTTTTGGTTCATCTACTACAAGGGTGGGGCCATCTATTCGGTGTGCAGATGCATCTTATGAGATAGTGGCCTCATTAGACGAGGCATGTTGTTCATGTACCCATGTTCTGGTAGCTCCCTGAGAGTTGGAAATGGATGTGGTGGCCAACTTGGACCCTGAAGACTGGGAAGGCCCTGATCCTGAAGTCGTGACGGACTCAGAGCCAGATGTTGATCCCTCTTCAGAACAATAAGCAACCCTAGTTGGTGAGCACATACATAAAAACTATTTCCAACTTATCTATACAATATAATTTTTCAATAAAGCAATTTCGTCCCAACTCCGATTTCGAGATAGGGGTGGGGGTGGGGGTGGGAGAGGAAATGGTAAGGAATTTGTGGATGTTTAGGAAAGTCCACATAGCCGATCAGTGTGTGCTCCTCATAAGACTGATAGGCAATGACTACGTTGGGGTTCACCTTACAGGGGTGCCCCTAGTAACTTGGGCTGTTGTGGTTGATGGTCTTATGCCCAGAGGAACATAGGTTGGGTCCCTCTCCAAGTCAGTGTCTTCACTAATCAACTAATAGGATGGGGAAATGGACTTGGGTTTGCCCGTCTTTGAGTAGACCAGTTACTTTTTGGGAGCCATAGTACCTATAGAGAATTGGTTTAGTGCAACAATAGCTTAACGACACACAAACAAAAATATCACATAAAAAATCACAGGGTGCAGTTTAGGTTGATGGGCCCCTTCGACGGTCGTAAAATGATCTACGATCCGTGAAACCCCTCTGTTGATTGGGTGGCTTGAAACATAATATATGATAAAAGCGACAGATGTACAGAACGGTCCGTCGATCAATTGACCAAACGTAGTCCACATTTTTCATATGACACTTGTGCTTATTTTTTGGCGTGGCAAACTACAGACCCAATCACGAATCATCGATTGAATGACACTCCATAGATGATGTCTCGTGACTAAGGCATGTGCAAGATTTCAGGCCTCTTTCAATTCAAATTTTGAGTTTCTTTTGTGACCAATTTTATCATCAATAAAGTCTATGCATGATTTTCAACATAATAAATAGTAGTTTTTCGTTCCTAGGGTTCCAGTTTCGGACGATTTTCTATCCCTAATCTGTTCAAAGAATAAAACCCTAGTTCAGAACTAACATTTGGACTTAGAAACACACAATTCAGGTGTCTAAGATGCTACGCAATCAATGCCCATCATACCGAGGGTAATTACTACTTAAATATTAGTATGCAACACTAGTTGATTTAGTCCCAAGGTCAAGATCCCATTCTTGACTTCCTATATTAAACTATGAACGTGAATCTTAGATCGAGTGGAAGTCGAATTGCCTTTCAAGAGATGAAGAGTGGTGTGAATGTGTGCCTACAATGTTGTGTGACCCAAAGAAAAAGTTCACACTCTCTGAACTCAATCATTAATCATGTGGAAATGAAAGGATAGAGAATTCTTGGGAGAGATGGTTGGGATTTGGGGAAAGTGAGAAGGAAGATGATTTTCAATGACTTGGGGAGTGGTTTTGGGATAAAGTTAATGGGGGGAGATGGTTATGGTAAGAAAGTTTAAAGAAAATTAAAAGGTGGGAAGCATTTTAAAGGTGTGCTTTAAATATAGCGATCGGTTCTACTCGTTTCACTTGCAGACTGGATCCGCAAGACCCTGTTGGTGGTCCGTGGATCGATCGACGATCTGTAGATTAGTACCAATGATCCTTTTTATACTTAGACAGGTTTTGAAACTTACTTGGGATCTAGGGACACCATTCATGGACCGTCGATAGGGTCCATAGACCTCGGCACCGAACTATTTTCGACAGATTCCAATTTTGCCTCTTGAACATGTAACAACAATTAGGCCATTCTTTTTGTATTTTCTAGAAACGCTTTGGACATGGGCCTTATCGTAATCTCTAGCTAACACAAGCACATGAGGATAAAGAAAATGAAACACTTAGAGAAACTACACAAAACAAAACTCTTTCTTCACGAGAACAAAATATATCATAGGCTAAAGTGTACACCTTGGGTTGCCTCCCAAGCAGGACATGATTTAACATCACGGCACGATACAGGCCCCTTGATTAGACTTCATCAAGATGGTAAGCCTCAACCACTCCGTGAACACTTTCTGTATGCCTCAGATAGACCTTAATCCTTTGCCCATCGATTGTGAACCTTGTGCCTTCCTTGTTACCAGCTCAACCGCTCCATGTGGGAACACTTTTGTAATGAGGAATGGCCCTGTACATTTGGACTAGATTTTTCCCAGAAACAAGTGCATCCTGGATTTGAATATAAGCACCATATCACAAACCGCAAATTCTGCTTTTCAATTCTTTGATCATGATACCTATTCATATTCTCTTTGTAGATGGATGAACTTTCATATGCTTTTATCAGAAACTCATCAAGAACATTCAACTCATTTATTCCTCTTTTTTGACGCTACTATCCAATCCAAGTTCAGTCTCTTCATTCCCACATCGCCTTATGATCTAGCTCGATTAGTAAGTGACAAGCTTTCCCATATACAAGTTGGTGTAGAGACATATCGATAAGGGTCTTGTATGCAATATTTTATGCCCAAAGAGCATCATCTAGCTTACTTGACCAATCTGTTCTATTGGCATTTATAGCCTTTGCCAGAATCTGTTTGATCTCCCTATTT
Source organism: Solanum pennellii (assembly GCF_001406875.1). Classification (NCBI taxonomy): domain Eukaryota; kingdom Viridiplantae; phylum Streptophyta; class Magnoliopsida; order Solanales; family Solanaceae; genus Solanum; species Solanum pennellii. The sequence goes on from NC_028641.1 coordinate 60,231,718, forward strand.
GAGACTTCAAATTGCCCACTATTCTGTGGCTGGTAAGGAGTAACCATATTGTGGCCAACACCATATTTTTCCAGTAACGCTTGAAACAAATTATTACAAAAGTGAGAACCTCCATCCCTAATAATGGCCTTAGGTGTACCAAATCAGGAGATATTCTTCTTAAGGAATGCGGTGACACTCCTCCCTTCATTGTTTGGTAGTGTCGTTGCTTCAACCCATTTTGACACAATACTACCGCCAGAAGAATATACTTCGTCCCATTAGAACTCACAAACTGGACCATAAAGTCAATGCCCCATACCTCAAATAGCTAAATCACCATAATGGGATTAATGGGAAGTTCTTGCCTCCATGAAACCCTCCATCTCGTTGGCATCGATCACATGATTTGGAGTAATCATGAGCATCTTGGTTGATGGTGGCCAATAGTATCCACACTGCAAGATCGTATGCGCATTTTGGATACCACAATGATGCCCACCAACAGGAGATGAATGACACGCCTCCAAAACACTAAACATTTCAACCTCGGGCATACAATGACGAATAATCCCATCGGCACAACTCTGATATATGTAAGGCTCATCCCAAAAAACTTGTTCACATTATTCAAGAACTTATTCCATTGGTAGAAACTCAAATTCAAACCATGGGATCAGATCCTGAGAAGCATCCAATAGATGCTCATCTAGAATCGCATCATCAATTTCAGCCTTCTCCCTCAATTCGCGCATAGCTTCATCCTCCAATCTAGACAAGTGGTCAGCCACTTGATTTTTGGTCCCCTTTCTATACATCACTTCAAAATCAAACTCTTGAAGAAATAGTACCCATCTCATCAACCTTGGCTTCGTGTCCTTCTTTGCCATCAAATACCTTAATAGAGAATGGTCAGTATGCACTATGACCCTCGTGCCAAACAAGTAGGATCAAAATTTCTCGAATGCAAACACCACTGCTAGAAGTTCATGTTTAGTTCCAGTGTGTTTCTCTTGGGCTTCGTTTAGGGCTTTGCTCGCATAGTAAATAGGTTGAAGGATTTTATCTCTTCTCTATCTTAACACCAAACCAAATGCAACACCGGTCGCATCACACATCACGTCAAATGGCTTACCCAAATTTGGTGAAGTAATGATGGGCGCATAAACTAACTTTCCTTTCAACTTTCCAAATGCTTTCAAACAGCATTCATGGAAATATAACTTACCTTCCTTCTCTAGCAATTTTCACAAAGGATGTGCAATTTTCAAAAAATCCTTTATAAACTTCCGGTAATAACCAGCATGCCCAAGTAAACTTCTCACACCTTTGACCGAGACAGGTGGTAGAAGCTTCTCTATCACCTCAACTTTGGCCCGATCAACCTTTATCCCCTTTTTTGTGATCCGATGGCCCAACACTATACCTTCTTTGACCATAAAGTGACGTTTCTCCCAATTTCGCAGCAAATAGAAATCGTCACATTTGTTGAGCACCTTGGTCAGATTATTCAAACACCGATCGAAGGAGTTGCCAACCATTGAAAAATCATCCATGAACACCTCAATAGTATCCTCCACCACATCAGAAAATATCGGCATCATACAACGCTGGAAGGTCGCCCGTAAATTATACAACCCATATGGCATCCTTTTAAATGCAAGTCCTAAAAGGAAAAGTAAAGCTGGTCTTTTTTTGGTCTTCCAGGGTGATAGAGATCTGATAGTAGCCCGAATAGCCATCAATAAAACTATACCAACCTTTGCCTGCAAGTCTGTCTAACATCTGGTCCATGAAGGGCATGGGAAAGTTGTCCTTTTCTATCCGCGCATTCAACATTTAGTAGTCCATGCAAACTCTCCATCCGGTCACGGGCCGTATCGGAACAAGCTCGTTCATTTTATTAGGTATCACAGTCATCCCTCACTTTTTAAGTACGCACTGAAAAGGGCACACCCAACTGCTATGCAATAGGATAAATGACCCCAGCATCACCCCACTTGATGATATCCTTTTTTACTACTTCTTGCATAGGTGGATTCAATCTTCTTTGTTGCTCAATAATAGGTTTATGGTCTGTCATGAGTTGGATTTGTGGGAGAAAATACCGGGAGGGATACCAATAATATCCGCAATAGTCCATCCAATGGCTCGCTTGAACCTCTTCAGCACTGCCACTAAGCACTCTACTTGTTCCCCATTTAGATCTGCTGTAATAATCACCGGCAAAGTGTCATGTCTACCCAAAAACACAAACCTCAAATGAAGTTCTAGAGCCTTAATCTCTAATTTCGGTGCATCCACAATATATGGTGTCGCATATGGAGACTCGTGATGCTTCATGTCCAACTTCAACTTCTTACGCTTTGACCGATATTCATTTCTGTGAACTGCGTCCACAGAAACATCATACTGTTCAAACCATCACTGTCAAAATTCATGTTGACAACTGCGAGTGCCTCAACATCTAGTCGCTCTTTAATTTTCTCTTCTAATCCACTCTAAACAGTGTAGGTTATAGCAGATACCGTTTGGATCTCACCACTCTGTTTCATGGACCTACATATATTAAAAGTTACTTCTTCATTGTTCAACCTAAGCTTCAGTTGCCATATTTCTGTATTGACTAAGGCACGCACAGTGGTAAGGAATGGTCTCCCTAGAAAAATGGGGACCGCAAAATCAACCTCACAGTCAAGAATCACCAAAATCAGCTGGAAAAATGAAAGACTCCACTGTTACAAGCATATCATGGTGTACACCTATGGGCCTCTTTACATTTTAATCATTGATCAATAACCGCATTGAGGTAGGCTTTCTGTCCCTGAAGCCTAACTTGTTATAAATGGCCTATGGCATGAGATTTATGCTTGCACCAAGATCGAACAGTGCCTTTGAAAAGTGTAGCAACCCTATAGTACATAGAATAGTGAAGGCATCCAGATCTTCCTTCTTCTACACAAGAGACCTTGTAGCAATAGCGCTACAATTCTGCATTCTGTCATCATCTTTAAAACTGACCTACCTCTTCTTTGCGTCATATCCTTCATAAACTTAGCATACCCCTCATTGCTTTATAGCTTCTATCAATAGAACATTGATAGAATCCTGCTTCAACATAGTGATAAACTAGGGATATTTACCGTCTTCTATTTTCTTCACCAATCTCTGTGGAAATGGTGGTGGATGTCGAGGTATGGGGAGACTTTTAGAGATAACTCTGATTCTTTCATTTTTATAACTCCCAATTGTCCACTAGCTTCTGCTACATAATCTTTCTTTCTCATATCACCTACTACTACAAACACCATATGTGGATCAATGATCTGCTTACCCCCTCGAGTAGTGACCGTGATTGCAATGCCCATCATTTTTTGGGTTCTAGATATTGTTGCCTAGAAGGGTGCCAACTTGGTATGGGTTCACTGTAGTAAATAACTGAGTCATCTGTAGCACAAGATTCTTTATTAATACAACATGTGCATCCCTTTTTTCCCAATGTCTTACAGGTCACTTCTCATATCCTTAAAATTCTCATCAATTGAATCAAACCTCATCACCATCTTCTGCAACATATCCTTAATTCATGCCATACTACCTCCACCTTCCCTAGGGGCAGGTTCCCAAATTTAAGGAGGAACATATGGCCCAGCCCAATCATTTCTGTTACCGTAGTTGTTCCGATTTTAGTTGTTTTCACAATTGTAGTTCCCATCTTGGACATATTGACCCTCTCAATTGTAGTTACCACAGCTTAGACATTGGTTTCCTTAACCTTGGCGCCAATGATCCTGGTTGGAACCTTGGCCATTTGGCCGAAAGCCTCCCATCTGATCATTAACTGCATATGCATCTTCTTCATAGTAATACTCTTTTGCTGACGGTGGAGTTTTAGTCAAGCAGTTCACTGCATTCACCTTCTCTGTGCCCCCGCTCACATGCTTCAAGACCAACCGCAACTCGATTGTCATCTGAGCCATCTCTTCACGAATCTCATCAGCGGCTAGATTGTTTGTGGCTGGAACAGTGAAGGTATTTTTCCTGATGTCCAACTAGTGCTCCAAGTTTTGTTGTTGCAAGATATTTTCTCCAACTTCTCCACAATCTCAGCATAGGTGCATTCTCCATAGGAGCCACGAACAATAGTATCAAATATTGATTTATTGTTTTCATATTTACCTCTACAGAAATACTCCTTCAGTTACTCATCATCAATGTGATGATTCAGGACACCACTCATGAATGTAGTGAATCTGTCCCAAGAGCTACTCACCGACTCTTCTGGTAATGCCAGAAATTTGTTCACCTTATCCTTGTGGTTGATATTCTTTGAAATTAGGCAGTACCTTGCTAAAAATACATCTTTCAATTGATCCCAAGTATAGATTGAGTTGTAGGGTAGCTTAGTGAACCATATAGCAACATCGCCTATCGGTGATAGAGGGAACACTCGCAATCCGATGACATTCATGTCCGAATCTGGTCTGTCCATGAAACTTTTGAAAACCGCCCAGCTTAGATAAATGAGTATGTGGGTCTTCCAATGGAAGTTCCAAAAGCAAGACCCTCGCGGTGAGTATGAACATCAAGCTACTCGTCACCACGAATGTGTGCCCCGGGAGAAAAGGGAAAGGACAAGAGGTCCATCAGAGTCTGCAATGTCTCGTTGCCCATATAATAATCTTTTAGTTGTGGGGCTGCTGGAGGTTTCCCTCTCAAGGTGTCTGCTAGCTGATTCTCAATGGATGTCTGGTTTATTGCAGCGACTAGTATTAAAGTTTCAGGCCTTCTCCATCACCTACATTCCATATATTTGGGTTACCTGGGACCCATTGATTCTCCATCTTTCGCAAAGTTTGATTCAATCAACGATAGTAAGAAGTGAGTGGTTCCCTCTCGGCTCCGTGTACTTGGTAAGTTGGACCTGAGAGAAAAACACAAATAAAAACTAAAATTAGGAAATAGTTGACTAATGTTCAATAATGTAGTTAAAATTAATCTAAATTCATACTCCCCGACAGCAGTGCCAAAATTTGATACGCTCAAATAGCACCTCCCTAAAGAAGGATATGTGATCGTTATCAAGTAAATAGCCCAACTAGTAGGTTGGGTCGATCCCACGAGTAATATGATTTAGACTTAATTTTAACCCACAATTATATCTTATTAGTTAATGTATTCCAGAAAAAAATAAGTAAAAGAGGGGTTTTGTGAAACAAATTCTTTCAATTGTATGATTCTCAAGTGAATAATATTAAACTTTAGTAGTGATCAAGATGAGAAAGTAACTAGGGTATGTGTGTTCCCCACAAGTTCATAACGCGATATTCCAAGAAATAGCAATAATTTCCTAGTGTCTAAATCCTTTGTCCAACATCTAGAGAATTTCACCCCGCACTTTGGTCCACCAACGTGTGCATAATTTACGAACCCTCATACTTACCTCACATTAGACATCATAATCAATGTATGTCTTAGTTATTACTTCGTAGTAATCGACACTACCCTATTAGATAGTATCACACTAAATCTATGTTGATAATTCTTTTCTCATTAACTACCTCCTTGGTCCGGTAAGTAGCAACAAGGAGAGTTCTAACGCGTACACTCGTTAAAAGGACTTCTAAGCGAAAGAATTATCAATGCATGCAAAAGAACTATTAAGAATTGCTTAAATACTAGTTATACTTTGTTAATCTCTCATAGTTCCCACAACCCTAGTTGTGGATTTAGTTACTCATATTTGCTAGAACACAATTCATGTTTGTAGTTGAAGAAATCATGAACTTATGTAATAAGAATACTAAATCAAGAAGTTTCACTTGAATTTCAAACCAAAATCTTTTAAACCAAATCTAAAATCAATTATTTTCCCAAAAATTGCAAACAACAATCTCGAAAACATAAACTAGACTAATGGTAGTAGTTCCAAACCCTAAAAATGAGGTTTTATGCCTTATTTATAGAAAACATAATCCTATTAAAAAGGGAAGTTTAATAAGGAAAGTTTTGTTCAGGCACGCAGCTTCCATCTACGAGACCATTGACGGGTGGTCTATCGATCGACGGTCCGTGGATTGCTTTTGTCAGACAGCACTTAGAGAAATATCCCGATCTCTGAATTGCATCTTCTCTGAATCAAATTATGGACCAACAACACGATCCGTTGTTCAATCTATGGTCTATCGATGCTCCTCACTGACTCCACACATAAAATCATCTAATATCAGGTATTCGAACCCTCGCAGTTGCAAACTACAATTCACCAGCACGGTCCGTCGATCAATCGACGGACCATCAATGTTAGTTATGGTTCCACACTTGGTCAGAATTCCCTGATTTCTTCGAATGCCTAGGTTGCTCATCTACGAGGCATTGATCAAACGATGGGCCGTTGATTTCCTCTGTAGGTCCTTTTTCTGCACTTTTTTAGTTGTCTCCGTCATTTTATGCCTGGACATCTTTCCTGCAAAACAAGATACAAAACTTGTTAAAACCAATACAAAAAGTCTCCATATACACACAACTCTTAAGTGAAATGCATTAGAAATACCGTGAACTCACAGTACATCAACCCCCTGTGTAATTCATCTTTCCAAACAACCACAAGCAGTGGCGCCTGCAGCAACCATCACCAACGTCGTCCATATTTCCCTGATTTTTGGAATTTCCCATCCCCTTCATTCATTATTTCCCCACAAAGAGCATTGCAATTCAAAATTTATGCCTGCTTTCCCCGCCATTGTCTCTTATATATTCCTCTTCTTTAATTGTTTGAAAACACAGCGTGGAGGAGTTAAAAAAAAAGAGTATTTGAATTAGAAGTTGTTTTATTTTCAGAAGTTGGTCGGAGCCTAACTCGTGGTCAACAACTTTTGCTCAGCTCGTTTGTCCCAGTTCCTGCTCGACAAGATGTAAGATCTTCTTCCTTTGTGATGTTCTTCTTGATCTTTTGTTTACATGCTAACATTTTCAGTGTCTTTTTTTATTTGAAATTAAGTAGCAGTTGTTTGTGTTTAATTTTTTTATTTCTCTTAAATATTACATTTGTTTGGTCTAAAATGGTTTGAGAATCAGGTCATGAGAGTAATATAAGGTTGTCGTTAGCGTAATAATGTTTATACTGAGATATCGAGTTGCGTGTGTGGTTAGCAAAGTTTGTCATTTGTTTGGTTTAAAATTTTTTATTTTAGTTCAAATTTGAAAGCTATAGTCTGCATGGCTGCCTGTTATGTTATGGAAACTCAGGGTTATTCCAATTTGGAATCTACCTGAAGTATGTAAGGTTTGTTTATATCGTTAATCTTGATTTCGTCGAATGTGTAGCCTTAATTTGTGTTGGTCATTGCCTTTAGTTATTCTTAAATTGTTCATCTCGAGTAATATCCTCTATCATTTTATTTGTATTATGATCTTGCTGTTGAACTGATGCTAAAACATGTCTTTTCCACTGACCATATCTTGACTAGAGTTACCGATATTAAGTTTTAATTTTTTTTAATTCATGTTTCATAGTTAATAAAGTCTATGTCATAGCCTATGATATCAATTTTCCTTCATGTTTATAAGCTGTGATATCAATTTTCTTTTTTCTTCACTGTTTGAAGCAAGATACTTCATTTTTCCTTGGTACTTCCTAAAACTTGCATCCATGGGGGTCCTAAGTTTCATCTCCTTTAACCATTGCTAAGTATTTAGCATGAGCTCTTAAAAATCCGTAGCCTCGCTTTGTAGCTTAGCTTCTTGAGGAGAATTATTTTTAGTTTTTTCTCGAATTGTCTGTGAGCTATAGAAGCTACCGACTCTTTCATTGTTGTATTTTTCAAATTACTCCCTTTGTAAGATGGTTTCAACTAGTATCTTAGTAAGGTGATAACATTTAGATTATTGCTTGCTTGGATTGGGTTACTCATGTGATGGTGTCACTTTGATTTCATTTATGAAAGTTGATTATGTTGTCCATCTTGTATTCCTAAGATACTTAGAACAAAACTTTGAAGAATCTGGTAAGAGAAAAAGTTTAAATAGTATTTTCAAAACTAGAAAATTAAGACTTGTAGAGAAAATAGAATCAGAAACTGACTAGAAATAATATAAAAATATTTTTCTCAAAGAAAGAAAATCGAGTCCATTGAATGCACAGTGTTCCCTTAAGAAAATTATTTCCCTCAAGTACCCAAGGCTAGCGTAATATATCTCCAAGGATAGAACAATCTTTCTCACCGGTGTATCGGTATCTAAAACCACAGTATAAGTGAATTACTCAATGGCAGAAAAGTATACTTAGAATATTAGATTTAGCAGTAGTAGTAGAAGATGTCCAGAAAAAAAATTTCTTGAAATGAGAGGAAATCCTCAATTTATAGAAAACAAAGGATAGTTTGAAAAGATTATTACTGTCCCTTACCGAAAAGGTCACAAACCTTTGGAAAACTTACAATTTTTCGAAAAGGTCACAATATTTCATAAAAATCACAACCTTTCATAAAAGTCACAGCTTTTTATAAAAGTCACAACTTTTCATAAAAGTCACAACTTTTCATAAAAGCACAACTTTTCATAAAAGTCACAACTTTTCATCTAAGTCACAACTCTTCATAAAAGAAGCAACTCTTCATTTTTCAGTCACACCTTTTAAAACCCAATAATCCCCCGGATGAATGTGAAATGACTCCAAACAAAGAAACAGACAAGTATGTGTACTTTACAAACAAGAATTAATTGCATTTGGATAAGCATGTTTCTCCTTGGACTTTATATAGTGAACATATGTCGGATATACTTGGTCAATCGTTAGATGTGATATCTTTGAACCGTACATCGAGCTTTGGTGTATCCCTAGATAACCATATGTTACACAATTAACCATTTACTGTTTATAGTTCTTACAGTTGTGTTCGTTTCAGCCATGAATACCTCCTGATTTCATGAGTGTATAGAGAGATGGGTTTTTTACAATCATCATCTTTGAAGCGGCTTACACTTCACACTCACATGGGTGATTTTCGAAACATGTTATTGCATAGATACACTATTTGGTCAAATTAATCAAACTTCACAAATCATTAAAAACATTAAGCTTTTTTAACTTATTAAATCCTTAATGTTGTATCCTTGTTCCTTATCATTGTGTTCATCATTTGAATGGATTGAGTGGGTCGACAATGTCGAACAGTCAGTCACAACTTTGTTTTTCTCCTTGAATCTAACTCTTGGAATCTCCACTCTACTACATAGAGTTACCTCCATAATGACTTGTCCTACGCTGTAAATCCATTCACTTAGATTATCTTTCAACTTTCTCTCTTGTTAGGCTTTTTTTATAAGTGGATCCAACTCATTATCCTTTCACTTTACATCGACAATTTTTATAATTCCACTAGAGAATAGTTATCTAACAGTATCATGTCAATGTCATATATGACAAGACTTTCTATTACATGTCATGTTTCATGCCCTACCTATTTGCATCTTGACTATCAAAGTGTATGCATACAGATGCCAATGATTTGGACCAAAAAAGAATATCTATCAAAAAATTCCGGAGTCTTTAAAATTATTAACCAACCTTAACTAGACAACCTAGCTCATAGATCATTGTAAAGCTAGCGATACATGTCTTATTTGGAAGATTTCCAAGAGACGGATTGTAACACCCCGTAGCCAAAACAGACCAAAAATTAGTTTCTCAGAAAAATCTGCAGGTGCTACCAACGGTGGCATCGACGGACCGTAGCATGAACCACGGTCCGTCCTGCACAACCGTCGATGGGATCAGAAACTCCCAAAAATTTCAGCCTAGAAAAATTGGTTAAGTCTTGGACGACGGACGGACTTACGGTCCGTAGGTCAAACGACGGTCCGTAGTTCTTGACCGTCGATCAAGACTCCCTTTAACCACTCTTTGACAAGAGCTATGGATGACCAGCATGTTTTGTAGTTTGACCTACGGTCCGTAGGTCTGACCGTAGGTGGAAAATTTGTAGCCAGTTAAAGGGAAATGCAGTTGGGTCAACTTAAAATGATCATAACTATTAGCACAAAATGAATTAGGTCTCCTATGACCTACCCACAGATAGATAATTGTATTATCTTTCCATAGCCACCAATCTTACTAAAATCAGACCTCCGAGTAAAACATTATGCCTATTTTAGTAATGGCCTGTCGAATAGGCCCTCATGATAGACCCAATGACGGGGCGTCGGGCGCACGACGGACCGTCAGTCCTGGCCGTCGTGAGGCCCGACAGCAACCTTCTCAGGGGTCTTTTTGACCTTTCCCACTCCGTTTAAACCCTAAGTTACGTCGTTTTGACCCTAAATCATCAGATTTAGTCAGTTTAAGCCTAGAAACATAATTAAAATATATCCAAGTCAAATCATTAAATTAAAACTTGGAAAATTAGAAGTAAGAGAGGAGAAAAAAGCTCAAGAACCCTAGTTCAAGAACGCCACAAGATCCAGCAGTTCCAGCCCCAAAACATAAGTATTTTTCCGTGGATTTCATCACCAGGTATGTGGGATTTCACTAGTGGGTTCCTTTCACCCATTGGGTCCTTAGTTTCAGTCAGTTTTTGATTTTCTTATCATGATTAAACCTAGGGTTTCTAGAACTTTGATATAACTTCATGAATTTATTAAATATCTGTTCCAAATCAGATTATCATGTTATTACTCAGATTATCGCATGAATTTTAGAACCCTAGCTTTGTATTTCTTTAGTTCTTGAATTACACATGCTAGGTCATATATTTCAGACACTTTAGATATACATGTCTTAGTTATAAATGCATAATTACCAGATTAATTGTTGCATTCTCAGTTTGCATTCGAGCTATCCAATATTTACATAAATTCAGATATAATCAGTTAATTTACAGAATTCATTGGGAGTAATATAATACCGAGTTGGACTAGGGTTTACCGTACCCAATAGTCCCAGAACTACTAGCCAAGTAGGTTGTAAGTCCCCTCTGTGGGCCATCAGTTTAGTGATCATGCCAGCATGCCTTTATACCTTTGGCAGGGTCTATTGGGTCCTCTCGATGGGGTGTATACATCGCACTCCACATTTAGCTCATGTGGTTTTATTATCGGTTGTTAGTAGTTCCCACAGTTCAATCAGACTCTCTGCATTGACCATTTATCAATATATTCAGTATTCAGTTTCAGCATGTTATAAATTGGTCATTGCATCCAGTTAGCTCAGAAATCAGCACATCACGTTCAGATTATTATACTTGTTTTTGTGCTTGTTCAGTTATGCTTCATTTCAGCTTTACTCTATCCTACATGCTCAGTAACTTTCAAATACTGACGCCTACGTGCGCTACATCTTCTCGTGATGTAGGTTCAGGTTCTCAGCATCCAGATCACGCATAGATCGATTTCCCGATCTCCAGTTCAGCAGATTCAGTGGTGAGTCCTCATTCTCCGAGGACAACAGTTATGGGTTCCATTTCAGTCTTTAGTCATTTAGTTTCAGTTTTTTGCTAGATTTAGCGGGGCTTGTCCCAGTATTTCTAGTCTAGTTTAGAGGCTATTTTCAGACATAGTTAGATTTAGCTTAGTATTGAGTTAATATTTCTTTTGTATTAAATCCAGTGTATTCAAATATCTCAGTTATAGAATATGGGTATTCCCCATCTTTTCATTTTAAGTAGGATTTAGCTTCTGCAACAGTTTATTATCTTTAGTATGCTCATGATTATGCCAGCAGGGTTAGCTAGGGATCACTTGTGGTCCTAGGCTCCGTGTCCGCGTCTCAGGGGTAGCTCGGGGCGTGACAAAACTTGGTATCATAGCACAAGGTTCAAGAGTCCTAAGATGTCTGAAAAAGCCGCACTAAGTAGAGTCCTTTTCATGGGTGTGAAGTGCACCACATCTAATGAGAGGGAGTCTATGATGTGTTTTAGGAAAAACTTCACCTTCTTGTTACTCTTATCGTGCGTAAGGTATGAAAGAAAAAACAGCAAAGAAAAAAAGAAAAAGAGGAAAAACGAAGAAAAGGGAGGAAAAAAATCAACACACACACAAGAAAAGAAAGGGAAACGAAAAAAAAAAAAAAAGAAGCCAACACACACATAAACAAAAAGAATTAACACACGCACGCATCTCTTTTCCTAATAAAAAATATTCACATTCATATCCAAATACATACGATATACACCATACAAATATATACACGCATACATCTCTTTTCCTAATAAAAAAATATTCACATTCATATCCAAATACATACGACGTAGACCATACAAATATACACACGCCCAACAAAGAAAAAAGATGGAGTTTGGTGTTTGTTTTCGCGGTTTCAATTTCATGATTCCTAAATTCTTTCTTCTCGTGAAATAATTTTCACAAGAGGTAACACCTTATTTTATTTTATTTTGTATTAGTTTTATGTAAGGATTATACAAGAATGGATGTAATATATAGAAGTTGTTAAATTTCGCATATGTTTAAACCATTAATATTTATTGATGTTATTATATAAAGTATGTTCAAATATTTCATATCAACTTTATGTCTAAATCTTTTATATAGTTATATTTAGTGTGAAATTGTTACAACAAACCGTAGTTTATTTCATATTTAAGTAAAACTATTGTCCAAGTCTATTCTTATTTTTCATATTTAATTTTTTAATGATTATTTGTGCTATTATTTAAAAATGTTAATTTTAATCAAGAGATTTTTCTTTTAATGTCAATAACGTAAAAAAGGTTTAAAAGGTAAAAACCAAAGAAGCAAAAGAAAACGATAAAACGAAAGGAAAGTTAAAAAATAAAAAAAATGAATTATAATTACTTTTTTAGAAGACATAAAAAAACATAATGAAGAAGGGAAAAGATCATGTGTCAAAAATTAAAACTAATAACAATAATAATAATAATAATAATAATAATAATAATAATATGTTTCAATTAAAAATGTGGTTACATATTTTTCTTTGAAACACTTAAAATTTAAGGATGCAATTATGCACCTTGAAAAAATCATTCTAATGGTCAAATTCATTATATTTAACTAAAATTCGTAAACTGAGAATATTAGGCTCTATTGTACATTAGATGTAACAATAATAATTAAATTTTATCTCGATTAATTAAACTTTCATTAATTTAAATAAGAAAAAAAAACTACAAAATAACGTGAACAAAAAGTGAAAACAAAAAAGGGAAAAAATTATTTTTCAAGAAAATGGTCTTAACTTTCTTAACATTTTTTTCTAAAATTAATCATAAATTTCATAAAATTCTACCTCATATGAATAAAAATAAAACAATACAAGATAATCTAAAATTTATATTATTTCCTAGAAGTTTAGATTTATTTGATTTTATTTAATATTTTCTTTTAACATTAGATGAGTTTGACATATTAATAAATATTTGTTTCGATTAAGAATGCGATTATGCATCCTTTTTGAGACATTAAAAATTCAAATGTCAAGACTAAAAGTGTAGTTATGCATCTGAATTGAGACCAAATAAAAGTTAAACAATAAAAATGTGAGTAAGTCGGTCTAAAAATAGTATATCCCAATAATAATAAATAATTAAAGTATAAGTCAATAAAAGCGACCATGCTAGAATCACGGGACTTGAGGGAGGCCTAATACCTTCCCCTCGGTCAATAGAATTCCTTACCCGAATTTCTAGTTTGCATACCAAAGAAATAGTCATTTCCTTTTGATTTGGTATAAAAATGAAAAGGTGACTTGGAACAACACAAATCAATTCCAAGTGGTGACTCTAAAAAAAATAAAATAATCCCTAATAAATAACATCACTTAAATTTGAAAAACCTTTCCGTGCGCAAAAACAGGGTGTGACATCTCTGGCGACTCCGCTGGGGAATAACCAGAATTTGATCTTTGTTATATTGACTTTTACTTGATTTTATCATTTATTTTTATTGGTTATATTGTTTTTGATGGTCTAATGTGTTATTTGATGCTCATTTATTGTTTTTTATATTTATATTATTGAACTTTTCTAAAAAAAATCTCTCACGCACACATTATGAGTATTTGATTACACTTACACACGTTCACATGAATGCAGTTATGCATCATATTTACCCTTTGAGATAAATCTGAAGTGTCTTGACACCCAGTGAAGGATTTACTAGTAGCACATGTTAGGCGGGGTATGACCACCAATGAAGTTGGAATAGTGTTTGTTACCGATAAGTTGCCCCTCCTTGGCTCGAGTTGTCCACTTGAGTAAGTCAGTCTTGACACCTACCTCCTTTAGGTCCTGGTTATCACTGGTAGGCTCCACTCATTTGCATAATTTATATTTGACTTAGTGAGTCTCGAAACAAGAGTTCGATTCGCCATATACAAGTACCCCTCTTTTACTTGACCAATCTTTAAATCATTTTATGTGCTACATGAAAATGCATTTTTTTTATAAAGTCTCTATAAGTTGACTTATTTTAGTGTGATTAAAAGTTATCTTTTGATTTTATTAAAAGGAAAACACAAAACATTTTTTTCCTTTGGAAGTTATTACACACTTTTTTTAAAATTTAAATAAAAGATTGTCACAACTTAATGAAAGAACAAATTTATATTTAGGTTTCTTTTATATAGTTAAACATGAAAATGCATTTTTTTATAAAGTCTCTATAAGTTGACTTATTTTAGTGTGGTAAAAGTTATCTTTTGATTTTATTAAAAAGAAAACACAAAATATTTTTTTCCTTTGGAAGTTATTACACACTTTTATAAAAAAAATAAAATAAAAAATTGTGCCAACTTAATGAAAGAACAAATTTTATTTAGATTTTTTTTATATAGTTAAAAAATTAAAATATTTTGCTTTTATTATACTTATAAAAATAATGTATTTATTAAGTCAAAAAAAAAATTAATCGTTCAATCTGAACGAACTACGCACACCTGATTCTCAACTCTATGAGATACGTAAGCAACCCTCCTCGAATTCGGTAATCTTTTTTAAAAATATTTAAAAAATAGAAATATTTATTATAAAAAATAATGTTGTGTCTACAATATTCTGAACTACGTTTGACCTAATTCTTGTTTTTACAAGATACGTAGGCAACCTTGTTTTGAGGTTCGATCCAACCAAAGAAAAATCTAAAAAATTCTCATAACATACACTAGGGCAAAAAAATATCTTTTTATTTAGAAAATATTGACTTGGGTTGGTATCAACATACTTAGAAATGTGTATTAAAAATAATAATATATTAAACTATTTGACAAGACCAACTTTGTTTTGACCTATAGACCTTGTTTGGTATCTCTTGATATATTTATAATATACTTGAGAAACTGTTTTGCTTAAAGTTAAGGCAAAAATAAATTCGACCTCATGATTTCCTGTGCATTGTGTGGTGAGCTTTAGATGTAAAATTTAATGGAATGACTTTTGGTCTAGGACTTGGCATAAATGTTGGTTGAAGCGAAATTGTGAGCAACATTTAACTTGGAAAATGATTATAGGTTTCATTTGATCCGATTGTGCCTTTCAAGCCTATCAAATGACATTTATCCATAGGACTCCCTTTTCGAGCCTGAAACATTTTTATTTGAACAACCACAACTTTACATATATCATTTTTAGTGCATAAGTCCTCTATTTTCTGGATCTCACTCCATGTGCGCACTATCAATTAGATACACAACGCCGAGACATTAGTTCAATATCAAAGTGAAAAAAATAAGTATGTGCAAGTTCAAGCAAAATGACAAAAAAGCTAGAATAAAAAATGAAAGGAGAGAAAATGAAAAAAAAATGAATGGGAAAAAGATTTCAAGAAAACAAAGAACAAATACTAAAATGAAAAAATATTGAAAGTTGTGCAAATTTTGAGGAAATAATCACTTTATCCCAATGAATATCTTGCCTTTCTCCAAACCTACATTACAAGCCAATAACAAGTCATATTTGAACTCATTTGTGTGTTCTCACATCAATGGATATTTACATAAGGGTCAAGCATATGGTATCTCAGTTTCATACATTGAATATCTTTCCGACTGTGAGCGACTTTGATATAAAATATTCTATGATCGAAACACCTCTATTTTGCAAAGTAGGACTTCATTTGTTGCGAGGGCACTTGAAACATAAATATATGAATAATTTTATCCCTTAACTTAGGCAAGATGAACTCACGTAAATACTTAAGTATGTTTGAGATGTCATTTGAAATTATAGTGATTACTCAAAGTTGACCTCAAATTTGTCTTAAAGTAGTTGAAGATGACTCATATGCATCATGCTAATTGTTGGTACCAACTAAAGTCAAAACATTGTCAACCATAAACTGATTCATTTCTCAAAAAACATCTTTTGTAGGAAAAATCAAGAAAAAATACAAATAGTTTTAGATTTTTACAAACGATGTTTGACCTGATTCTTCCTATACCAAATACGTAGGAAGTCTCACAATGGACTCGGTCTCACGAAATTAAACTGTTGATCCTCAAATGATCAAAAATGGATCATCTTTTCTAAAAATAAGAAATAAAAAATGATAAATTAAAAAGACTTTACAAGTTTCTCAATTTAAGAACTAAGCATAGTTTTATTTATTTATTTTTAAAAAAACACTTCTAGAAAATTAACACTCTGTTATCATTCATTTCTAGGGAACAAACTCCCTAATTTCATATTGTCTTGCATTTATTATGGGAACATGTATTTCTCATTCATGCTACTAGTAATTTATAAAAAATGTTTTCTAGTGCAAATTGGACTAAAAATAAATAATGTATTGGTGATTCTAAATGATGATTTTGTTTAATAAGATATTCTTCAATATAAGATTTAGAAATAGCAGGACCCTCCTGGATAATGGGACTAGCAGGACACTCCTATATAATGGGATTAGCAGGATGGGACTAGAACGACCTCCTCATAATAGGACTAGCAGGACCCTCCTGGATAATGGGACTAACAACACCTTCCTGGATAATGGGACTAGCAGAGCCCTCCTCATAATGGGGTTAGCAGGACCCCTTCTGGATAATGGGACTAGCAGGACCCTCCTCATAATGGAATCAGCAAGACCCTCCTGAATAATGGGACTAGGAGGACCCTCAAAATGAGATTAGCACGACCCTCCTTGATAATCGGACTAGAAGAACTCTCCTCATAATGGGATTAGCAGGACTCTCGTGAATAATGGAAATAAAAGAACCCTCCTCTTATTGGGATTAGCAGGATCCTCCTTAATAGTGGGTCTAGAAGGACCCTCCTCATAATGGGATTAGCAGGACTCTCATAGATAATGGGATTAGCAGGAGCCTATTGGATAATGGGACTAAAAGGACCTTCCTCATAATGGGATTAGCAGAACCATCTTGGCTAATGGGACTAGCAGGACCCTCCTCATAATGGGATTAGCAGGACCCCCTTGGATAATGGGACTAGCAAGACCCTCCTAACAATGGGGTTATCAGGACCCTCCTAGAATGGGACTAGCGGGACTCCCGTACATAATGAGATTAGCAGGACCTCCTGAATAATGGGACTAGCAGGAGCCTCCTGGATAATGGGACTAGAAGGATCATCCTCATAATAGGACTAGCAGAACCCTCCTTACAATCGCATTAGCAAGACCCTCCTGGATAATGGAAATAGCAGGTGCCTCCTGGATAATGGAATTAGCAGGACCCTCCTCATAATGGAATTACCAGGATCCTCCTAAACAATGAAAATTAGAGTAGCATGACCCTCCTAAACAATGAGAATTAGATAGCAGGACCCCCCTAAACACTGGAGAGTAGCAGGACCCTCCTAAACAATGAAAATTAGCATAGCAGAACCCTCCTAAACAATGTAAAATAGCGTAGCAGGGCCCTCCTAAACAATGAGAAGTAGATTAGCAGGACCTTCCTAAAAAACGGGAAGTAGATTAGCAGGACCCTCCTAAATAATGGAAATTATAGTAGCAGGACCCTCCTAAATAATGAGAACTAGAATAGCAGGACCCTCATAAACAGTAGGAATTAGAGTAGCAGGACCCTCCTAAACAATGGGAATTAGCGTAGCAGGACTCTCTTAAACAATGGGAATTAGCGTAGCAGGACCCTCCTAAACAATGAGAATTAGCGTTGCAGGAACCTCCTGAATAATGAGACGTAGTATTAACAGGACCCTCCTGGACAATGAAATTCGCAAGACCCTCCTATATAATGAAATTCGATCACTTTCTCCTAGGATAAACACTTCCTAATCTGAGAAGTTTTTTTTTCTCCTAGGATAAACACTTCCTAGTCTGACTTATATTTTTATTTACTTTTGCTAATAACTCACAAAAATTTTCCAGAAAAAACTGGGGAAAATTTTTTGTTTATTTTTTTGTTTATGATGGTTTTTCAGGTTTCTTCATACGAAACATGGATTTGAAATCAAAAATAAAGTTTCAATTATTTTCAGAATGATCAATCCCCATGATCGCCATAAATTCGCTTCTGCAATGCATGTAGCAGCCTGACTTCCTGACGTCTATTTCTATTCAGCTACTGATTGATAAAAAATGGAAATATTCAAGAACATATTCATATTTGTCATTTTGAAGAGTGTCAAAAACTCACTGTAAGTGACAAGTTAAGCATCAAATCCATTCAAGATCAAGATACTCACCAAAATCAAGGTCATATTTGAAAGTCAAGACTCAAGTGAAGACTCAAGAGAAGTTGTGTAAATAGGAGCTTGTACTTTTATTTTTGTTTAGACTATTAATTTTCATTTTTATGTAATTAAGGATAAGAGTCGCGATCTGAAGTCTCGATGAAACCTCACTTAACTTTCAATTCATTACCTCATCTCCTTTGAACTACACGTGACCTGATTCCCTTATAACCCGAAATATGTAGGCTGTCCAAAATAAGGACTCGATCGCATATTTTTCTTTCAAATTAGAGTCTGGTCAAAACATATCGCTTTGTCTACTTCTTTGTCAGACAAACACTTCGTGCTTAGGGTCAAAGAGGGACAAACTGTAGATACATAATTTTTGACCGGACCTATTATCTTACACTACTTTTAGAGCATAAATATTTTTATAAATCTAAGTTAAATTTTTTTGACTTTTATCTTATTTTATTAAGCTTATTTAAAAGATTTTTCTAAAAAAACAACAAAAATATAGTCATTTTTTTGGATAAGTTTATTTTTAATGTTTAATAAGAAATAAAAAGTTACAAATATATATTTTTCTTTTAATTTAAATCTAATAAATAAACTAGTATTTTTCAATTATATTTTGTTTATTAGCAATTTAGTAATTTTTTTAAGTTCAAAACCATTGATAATTTTATAATTTTTCATATGTTTAATTTATAAAACAAAAATACCCATTTTTCCATTACCCCGCCTCTACCCACTATCCACTACCCACTACTCACAACCCACACTACACATTACTATACCACTACACTACTATATTGACAACACAATTAGCAACAAAAAAGGGAGGAGGGAACAGACGAAAGAAAAATCAGCAACGAAAAAAACGAAAAAGAGGAAAAAAGAAGAAAAGGGAGGAAAAAAGATCAACACCCACACACAAAAAAAGGAAGGGAAACGAAAAAAAACAAAAGGCAACACACACATAAACAAAAAAAAGTAAGACATGCACATATCTCTTTTCCTAACAAAAGATATTCACATTCATATTCAAATACATACGACATACACCATACAAATATACACACGCCCAACCAAAACAAAGGTGGAGTTTGAGGTTTGTTTTCACGGTTTCAAATTCGTGGTTTTTAAATCCTCTCTTTCCGTGAAATAATTTTCACAAGAAGTTACACTTTATTTTATTTTATTTTGTATTAATTTTATGCCAGAATTATACAAGAATGGATTGCAATATACTGAAGTTGTTAAATTTCGCATATGTTTAATAACCCATTAATATTTATTGATGTTATTATATTAAGTATGTTCAAATATTTCATATCAACTTTATGTCTAGATCCTTTATATAGTTATATTTAGTGTGAAGTTGTTACAACAACCGTAGTTTATTTCATATTTAAGTAAAACTATTGTCCAAATCTATTCTTATTTTTCATATTTAATTTTTTTAATAATAATTTGAGTAGGTATTATGAAGATGTTAATTTTAATCAATAAATTTTTCTTTTAATGTCAATGACGTAAAAAAAAAGTTTAAAAGGTAAAAATGAAAAGACGCAAAAGAAAACGATAAAAAGAAGGGAAAGTTAAAAAAGAAAAAAAATGAATTATAATAACTTTTTTTGAGAACATAAAAAAAACATAATGAAAAGGGGAAAAGATCATGTCTCAAAAACTAAAACTAATAATACTACTACTACTAATAATAATAATAATAATAGATTTTAATTAAGAATGTGATTACACATATTTTTTTGAAACACTTAAAATTCAAGAATGTAGGTATATACCTTGAAAAAGTTATTCTAATGGTCAAATTTATTATATTTAACTAACATTCATAAACTGAGAATATTAGGCTCTATTATACGTTAAATGTAACAATAATAATTAAATTTTATCTCAATTGATTAAACTTTTATTAATTTAAATAAGAAAAAAACTACGAAATAACGTGCACAAAAAATGGAAACAAATAAAAAGGGGAAAATTATTTTTCAAGAAATTGATCTTTAACTTTCTTAACATTTTTTCTAAAATTAATCATAAATTTCATAAAACTTCTACCTCATATGAATAAAAATAAAACAATACAAGATAATCTAAAATTTATATTATTTCCTACAAGTTTAGATTCATTTGATTTTATTTAATATTTTCTTATAATATTTAGATGAGTTGGACATATTAATAAATACTTGTTTCGATTAAGAATGCGGTTATGCATCCTTTTTGAGACATTAAACATTCAAGGATGCGGTGATGCACCTTGTTTAAAAATATAAATAATTTTTATCAATTTAAAGTAACATTTATAGACAACTATTAGATGTGAGGAACTTGAGAGGAGAAGACAATTATGTCACCAAATGTCAAGACCAAGAATGCAGTTATGCATCTGAGTTGAGACCAAATAAAAGTTCAACAATAAAAATGTGAGCAACTCGGTCTGAAAATAATATATCCCAATAATAATAAATAATTGAAGGATAAGTCAATAAAAGTGACCGTGCTAGAACCACAGAACTCGAGGGATACCTATATCTTCCCCTCGGTTAATAGAATTTTTTACCCGAATTTTAGTTCGCATGCCAAATAAAGAGTCATTTCCTTTTCGTTAGGGATAAAAACGAAAAGGTGACTTGAAACACTACAACTCAATTCCAAGTGAATATTCTGAAAAAATTAAAATAATCCCTAAGTAATAATATCACTTAAATTGAAAAAATTTAGTGAAAAAAGGATGTGACAAAATACAAGTTGAAAACAGAGACGCTGATTGGATCAAATCCCAAAAAATTGAGACCCTCCCTTCCACTCCACTATCTTGAGGTCTACACTTCTTACAGTATTTGTTCCATATGATGTGTGATCACATAGAGTGTTTGGTTCTAAAATTCAATCAAAGTTTTGCAAACAAAACTCTTGATACATCAAATAGTGACCTGAACCCAACCCTCTTTCCATTTTAGGTTGAAAAATTTTAATCGAAGAAACTCAATGTTTGTTTCTGCCATATTCTTTAAAACTCCATAGGAATATTGCAAATAATTTGTGTAGATCACGAATCACACAATATGGAGGTATGATTGCAGCTAGTTGATATATAGGGAAACTTTGTAGCACATTATTAATTAGAACAACCTTTCCTCCAAATGAAACTAACGTTCCTTTACAAGCTTGTAGTTTATTCAACACTTTCTTCATTAGATCAGCAAAGTGTGTTTTCCTTTTCCTAGCATGCCCAATTGGGAATCCCAGGTATGTTAAAGGAAAGGTACCTCTTGAAAATCTTGAGCATTTCTCTATCAGCTGAATATCTTTATGAGCAGCCATATTATGCACAAAAAAACACTTATGTCTCCATTGATCTTTTGCCCCAATTTTTATTTCATATCCATGCAAAGTATTCATTAACAATTTTATAGAGAAATTGTCAGCACTAGCAAAAATTATGGTATCATCTGCATAAGCCAAGTGAGAAGGTAACCCAAAGCTTTTATATTGTGGACATGAGGTGTAGATAAATCAAGGCCCTAGAGAGGACTTCAACGGTCAATATAAATAATGCAGGGGATAGGGGGTCTTCTTATTAGAATGGAAGAATTTAGAGGCTTGTCCCCTCTAGTAGAATGGAAGAATCTAGAGGCTTGTCCATTAATTAACACAGAGTACCAATTATTAGCAACTAGTGTCCAAATTCTTTTCTTTTATGAAAAGGAAAACCCATAGCTCGCAAACCACATTGGAGAGGTAACCCACACAAGGCAAGGCTGGTGCGACGAGCTCGACCCAGAAGGAAAGTCCATTGATTTCGTTGGCAAGGGGTTTCGAACTTGAGACCTCCAACATGGAAGTCCCAAGCTCAAACTATTGGGCCATCCCGAAGGAACAACTTGTCTCCAAATCTTGTCTCAGAATACATTGTTGAAGACAATCTTGCTTAGGACTTTCATCATAAATCTCCAATCCAGTCTATCATAAGCTTTCTTCATGTCTAGCTTAAACACAATATTAGCAGTCTTACTCCTCTTTCTGATGTCTACTATTCCTGTGCATGTAAAAAAATTTCGATAATGCTCCTACATTTAACAAATCCAAATTGGTTATTCGATATAAGCTTAGGCATCAGACCCTCTAGTCTATCATGTATGAGTCTAGATATGACCTTATTTAAGAAGTTACTCAGACTGATGGGTCTTAAATTAGAAAATGAAAGAACCTTTTTCTTTTTAGGAATCAAGACCAGAAGTAACATCTTCTTTCTCAATTTCCAGTCTACTACCATCACCTGAGTAATTATTATTCCTCGGAAATTTCTTAATTAGTAGAAACCCACTGTCTATTGCTTCTTTCTTGAGCTCTCTGTTGTTGTTGTTGTGTAGAGACCACGTTATCATTCACTTTTTATTCATCCGTTGGATCCTTCTTTCTCAATTCTGGATGAAGGATTCTACACTCTTCCTCGCGATGACCTTGTCGTATGCAATTCTTGCAACATTCAGGTAGCATGTCATATACTACTCTAATCTTCTCCACCCTGGACGTATTCTTTACTGGATCAGTAACTTCCAATTCCACCACTTTAGGTAGCTTCCCCAACAAATCAACCTGGACTTTCACCCTCGCACAACTAGGTCTTGTTTTCTTAACAGTTGCATTATCCCGATGAATTGGTTTACCTATAGCTGCTGCTAGTGAGAACTGAAAATGAATATTCCTTCGTAAAAAAGGTGGGCCATTGATAAGGGAAAGAAATCAATGCCATAGCTTGTGTTGTTTCTTCAGTAACCTTGAGTTTTTCATCATATATCAATGGTCTCATGGAGTAGGCAAAACCTTCCCTATGAGTGATGTAATATGATTGCTTAGCCAATCATATTCACAAGATCTTCAAATAGTTCCAACCTTATTAGTACATGCATGTTTCTGAATAAACTGATCTGATAGGTCCTTCTAATATGACATTGAGCATTCCCTCAATTCCTCCGGTTGTGGCCATCGATAGGAGAATTTTTCTAATACCCGCATATTGAAGGGTTTCCAATCCATTCATCCTCCGCCCATGTCACCCGTGTAACTCCATTATTGAAAGTAGGAGTCTTATATTCTATCGGAGAGACCACCCTGGTCTTGTCATTATTCGGAGATTTCATATTCAAAGATTTCTAAAGAGCTGCATAGTTGCCTTTATTGACTTTCATTGCTTCTTCACTAGGAAAGTTATGCACGCTAGGCAAAGTAGTAGGAATCGAAGGGAGAAGGGGATTGTATATCGTTATGTATCTTCATGAATTATCAATGAAGTTTGGTTAAAATAGTTCACTTATCTTTTTTTTATACGAGAAAATGCATAAGTGGTTATACTATATTAGGTCCTATTACCCCCTAAACTTATTTTGTTGGGCCCACAAGATAGTGTCACGTAGGTCGAAAAGGAGTAGAAAATTATTAATAAAATAAGTTCAAGGGTAATAGAACTTTAATATAGTATAAATATGTCTCTGAAATTTCAGGCATATATTAAGGGGTATTTATTATTATCCGTATTATTTACATAAAGATAGACATTTTATAGCTGAAGGATGATTTTTTAGTGGATAAAATAGAGATGTCCATTTACCTATTGTTAACTTTTTCATACACAAGGTTATAGGAGTGACATCTGAAGTTAACTTTAATCACTTTTGGAAAGACCTCATTTACCATTAATTTGCATAAAATTAGTTCAATGATTTTATTTCATATCAAATTTATGTAACAAAATTCTTGAAATTTTTTTGATTTTACCGAAAAAAAAGAAATGGATAAAACAAAACTACCCCCATACTAAGAGTGACATTTCATAGACACGCCCAAACTTAACTAGGGTTCCACCCCCCACCCCTCCCCCTCCCCAAATAATTTAAAATAAAACAAATGCACCATAAATGTTGACGTGACAGAGAGAGTGTGCACACTCTTGAAGACAAGTGATAGGTAAACAAATCTAACACATGTCATTTTTAATTGGTAAGTTTATATTTAGTCAGTATACATATTTATTGATATTAAAACTTATTTATTTTTAATTATTTTCATTTCTTTCTTTGTAAAATATTTATTTTGATTTCTTTCTCACCAATTTGGATGAGCGTGGGCAAGTTTGGGATTCATTGTCTCTTTCCGCTTGGAGTGGCTCACCCAAACTTTTTTTCATTAATTTCGTATCTTTTCACTTTTAGTTATTTTTTATAAATTATGTGTATTTCTTAAAAAAACTTAAAAAGTGTTATTTAATTTTAACTATTTGATTTCTTACTATTTATTTGACTCTCTTCACTTGTTTTGATATCCACTAAAAGTTTAATTTATTTTAAATAAATATGTTTGGAGTCAAATTTGAAAGACAAATCAAAGGAAAGACAGAAAAAATAAAAAGAGTAAATAAGATCAATAGAAAAAGAAAAAAGAAAAAAGAAAAAACAATGAATGAAGGTAAAACAAAAATATTTAGATAAAGGAAAAAATATGTGTATTTACTTAATTTAATTACAAGATAAAGAAAATCAGAATTTTCTCTAAAAGAATAAAAGAAAATAAAAAATAAAATGATTACACACGTTGCAGTAGCGTGTGTACAAATACAATCGACTTTAGTGGTGAAAGGAGACACATCAGCACAAAATATGCACAAAAATAAGAAAAAATGAGTTAAAGGGAGGTAATAGAATCCTAATTAAATTTAGGTATGTCTCGAAAATTTCAATCATAGTCTAAGAGAGTACTTATGTCTTGCCCTAAAAAGAAATTGATTATTCATGTGAGTTTGATTAGTGAGTTGTTTACTAAATTGTTCAATGCAACTCTTTAAAATCTTACTTATAAAATTGCAATGAAAAAATGTTAATTAATGTAGATTTTCTTCGGCAATCTTTGTGTTAACACGGGAAATGGCTTTTGGATTATTGTAATTTTTAATGCCAAATATTTGAACTAGTTATTCGGAACATATGTCCATTATAGTAATTGCAATTGAGTCCAACATTTTTTTAATTTGCTATAGAATTAAGATGGTAAAACTGTTAGACTTTTCTTATTTACACAATAATTAATCTATATTTTAGGTAGTTGAATTTCTCCATCACAAATGATTTATAAAAATGTATATTTAAGGACTTGCTATAATCGAATATGTCCAAGTAACATTAATCTATGATTTTTAACATGGTTGATATCATAAGTAATACTATTTATAAACGGTATACAATAAACAAATAAATATGTACGGAATAAAATAAAGAGAATAACTTTGTATTCTTTTGGTTATCTTTATAAGTGTTGATAAGACAAAATTTCAAATTAGACGATATCTCAAATTTTGACAGATCTATGTCATAAGAGACAGATTAAATCAATTTATCTAGAATAATAAATCTATAACATGTATGAAATTAAATGCTAACAACATTTCCCTTCCAATATTTATATCACCTAATAACATTTCCCTTCCAATATTTATATCACCTAATAACATTTCCCTTCCAATATTTATATCTAGTGATACGATATTTGAATTTAAAGAATGGAACTGTTCCATACGCTCCTTAGAGCTAATAGTAGAACTGGTAAAAAAAATACCTAGAAATAAAACAAGAAAAGAAAAATAATGTTTGAATCATAAAATTTGACAAATTATTATTTAAAAGAAAATATAAGTGTCTTTACATATACAATAAAGAGTACTAATTTATGTACAATTAAGTCCCACTAAGTTATACACTTCGGATAACGATCAATTTCAACACGAACCTATATAAAAAAATGAAATGAAAACGTTAGAAAATTTATATCAAGATACACTTAAATAAATAAATTTAAAATAAAATATTAGGATATATATACATATTAATCTAGAGAAAAGACATAAAATCATCACTAATATTGTTTCGAGTTTGTAAAAAGACATCTTATCTTTGTAACTGTCTTATTATCCCACTGAACAATTTGAACATATATTATTATACCATTTTTCTATCCGTCCCAAATTTTAAGAAGCAAGTGTGTTCACACACCAATCATTATATAACACGTGTTAATTTAATTAAAAAAATATTTTTATTTTAAGTTATTCTTTTCTTTTTTTTTACTTTATTTCTCTCTTTCTGACTTTTTGACTTTTAATTTTGTTTTGTCTTAAATTTCACTTCATCCCCCACCTCACACTTTCAAGTGATTCATTCCTCTATTTTTTTTTCTTCACCTCCCACACCCATATCAAATTGAGTCCTACTCTCATTTTTTTTGTTTTCTTTTCTACTTCTACAACGGTAAAATTCGTTATAGAATTCATTCTATTTTTTAGACTTTATGAATTATTGATGGCAAAATTAATTATTTTTCTAAGAAAATTTAAAATTTTGATGATATCATAAACTACTCGTTTTCATATAAATTCAAAATTAAAAATGGTAATTTTAAAGAATCAATTAATTCCCCAAAAAATTGAAAGAACTTATTTGAAATCTGATAAAAAAATTATATGATACTTCCTAATCATCTTGAAGTCTAATGGGTGTATCAAATTCTTCTAAATGTAAGAAAATATTTAAAGACAGTAAAACTAACAGTAGTAAAAAGAGAAAGGTGAAGTTGTTGTAAAAATTGTGACATTGGAAGTAACAAGCTTTAATGGATAAAGATGACAATGAATTTTTGAAGAAGAAAGAAGAACAAAAAAAAAAAAGGAAAAGAGTTATAATAACAAGAAAAAAGAGAATATATTTTATAATAAAATACTTATAATAATAGAATTATATTAGTTATTATAGGCTGCTCACTCTCTTTGAGAGAGTGCACACCACTCTCTATGTCAGGTGGACGAAAAATGATATAATAATATCTATTCAAAATTGTTTAGTGGGGTGATAGGACAGTTGCAAAGTTATAGTATTTTTTTGAAAATTCGGAATAACTTCAATGTTGATTTTATGTCCTTTCTCATTAATATGTTATGGATATGGGTTATTCATCCAAAAGATCATTTAAACCTATAATATATGTAAAAGATTGCAAATTTTCTTTACTTCATTATGACTCTTTCAAAATATACGAGATGATTTTTATATTAGATTGGAGGGTGAAATATACAAATAAAATTAAGATACAAAAGATAAGAAAACTACTTTGTTGACCCATTTTTTCATTTGGAGATTTCATAGTCTTATAAATATTGACATATTTGTTCCTTATTTGTTCACCATGTCTCGATATTTAGAGGCGATTTTCTTTCTTTATCTTTATTTTCATAGATAATAGCCTTCCTTTAGCAAAATATATGTGAAAAATGAAAGACAGAAAAAGAAAAACACCTTTGAATCTTAAGACATGGTAAAAAAATGAGGAGCAAATTAAATATGCTTATATTTATAGGACTATAAAATCTTCAAATGAAAACATAATAGTATCCTTATCTTTTTATTTCTTCATTGTGTTTGTATAATTCACCATCAAATCTTATATAAAATTGTCTTTGTATATCCGTAAGAACTATAATGAAGTAAAGGAAAACTAGAAAAACTCTTACCTATACTATAGATTTTAATAATCATTTGAATGAATAAAATTTCTCCATAATATTTTTTTTGGGTCAAATTTTGGTCCCTTGGACCATTTTACTATAGGAGCAAAAAAACAAATAATACAAATCAGCTCCAAATCATTTCTCCATAATATTTAGTAACTATCACGCCCCTTTTTGGCACGCTTTACGTTTTGAAAAAGGGGCTTTTCGATTTAAGTGACAGTATTGAATAGAGATTATTATATTTTTGTTTTTCAAAGTCGACACTTGAAATTGAGTTAGAGTGTTCAAGGTCACCTTTTAGGTTAATCCCTATTTTAAAAAGTATGACTCTTTATGCAACATCGCGCTAATTGAAATAGCTAGGAAGAAGCTTAGAACTTGAAAAAATCATTTTTGGAAATAATTAAAAATCTGGAAATTTTCTTAAGTTAGGAAAAGTTGAGTTTTGGTCAACTTTAAGCGGCCATAACTTCTAAATCAAGGTATTTTGGTGTATTTCTAGATATGATTGGAAATCTTTCGAAAGGATCTTTCCAACGCTGCTGAGCTTGCGCATTTTCGAGTTCGTATGAGTAAGTTATGCCTTTTGGAAGTTGGGTTGTTCGGTTAAGGAATTGGCCAATCCGGATTTTAGAAGGGTAGTTGGCCTTTTCCTTACCCAACTAATTAAGTCCAATTTTAATAAATTTATTGGGGTCAAAACTGAGTTGGTTCAGTTTACGCTTTTGAAAAAAAAAGTTAGGCTTTTGGAGAAAGAACGCAAGAGAAAGGATAAGAGAAAAAACAGGACTCACTAAAAACGGTATGTTTGTTGAATCACCAAGGAATTGATCCTACAAGTTATGTGAGTCTTTTATAGCGTTGGGCACGTTCGCCCACACGCCAAACATGTTCAATTCAGCGTAATTCTTCATAAACGAGTTTGAAAGTTGATGTTTTTTACATGTATACTTGAATTTGAATGTTGTTCTTGAATTGGTTTGAATTGTCGAGTTTTTGAGATCTTTACGTTGAGTTTTATAGTTGTATTGACTTAGGTTCTTGAGTAAATATTCTGGGTATCGGAATCTAAAACTAATTTGTGAAAATATTTGAGTTTATGCGAATTGGGGCCGTAAAACCAAGAAGGAAGAAGTCGAGCGTGATCTGGCACGAAAGTCGCGCTTAAGACGTGGACTCCTTTATCTCAAAATTTAATTTTGCAAGTAATTTCTTAAAACATCTCCGTGTCACGGACTTGTTCAAAGATGGCGATTTCGTGACTTTCTGTGTTTAGCTATCTAAAATCATTCCTAAACATAATGAGATCTTTTCAAACACAAATCATAGTCCTTGAATTCATAATTCAATTCAAGGATAGGTTCAAAATCAAGTTAAGAGTAGTTAAGATCAAAGTCAAGAGTCAAGTAAAAGAAGTTCATTTCATGTTTTCAAAAGTATTTTCACAAATGTTTTTACTTTGTTTTAAGACTTAAGTTTTGAGTTCAGTAAAGAGTATAGTTGAATTTCTGTTCTTCAAAGAAGTATATGTGGACTAATTATTCCCAAAGAGATTTATAGTGTTTTCACATATAAATAATAACGAAACTGACATTTCCAAAGAGCTTTCGGGCTAGTTTTCAGAAAAGTGTAAAGCTTTCTAAATGAAGCAAGAAGGGAAACTAAGATTTTCAAGTTAGCCTTTGAACTATGTTTTTGATCACTAATCTCAAATCACAGAAGAATTATGTTTTAAAAACATGAGAGATAGTCTATTTTGGAAGTAGTATTCAGAACCAACATGGGGACAAGCAAGAGTTAAGATAACTCACGTCTCCATACAACTATGTGGCCATCATAGGTAGAAAATGATCATACTTTTTAGATTAATTCTTTTCACAATAGACTAGTGGATCCACTTAGTTCAGGTCATATACATTTGGCTGAGTATAGGATGTGTTGGCAGCGTGAGGTAGATCGCTTAATCATCACCACAACTCTTATGTGATGGTTATCAATTAGAGAAACTCCCACAGAAGTTATTGTACTTTTATATACACAGTTATTTGTATTTTTACATACATTTCAGAGTTATGTTGTATCCTTGTATATACACAGAGTTGACATCATGTTTAAACAACTTATCTTTATATTGCACTTGCTTTTAAATTGCTTTATATTAAGATAAGTCCGCTATTGTTGAGTTGAGTTGAGCTAGGTCAGTTTTTGAGATTTGTCTTTAAAGCCTATGTTAGTTTATCATTCCAGCAGGCATACTCGTACATTCAATGTACTGATGCCAGTTGGCCTGCATCGTATTGTGATGCAGACGCGGGTAACTAGGATCAACATCCAACGCCCTGTTGCTGGAGTCTATTGGTAAGCCTCCTTGTATTCTGAAGGACTCTTTTATTTGCTTTCTAGATTAGTTCATTAGGATGTTGTGGTTTTATCCCAACATCTATCCCAGTTGTTTTAGAGGCTCCATAGACAATTAGTAGTTCAACAGTCTTTACATTCTCACTCTTATGTTAAAGACTTGGGTTGCAATTTTTGGCAAAGTTGAATGTTTAAATTTGAACATACCCAAATTGTTTTATCATTTAGTGCAGTTAGATGCTATTGATCTTATGAATATGCATATAGTCTTCCGCAGAGTTAAGTAAGTCAGGCCAAGGATTTGCTCGAGGCCATCAATGGTCTTCGAGTGCCAATCTCGCCCAGGGTGTAGGCTCGGTGTGCGAAATTTTTTATATCAAAGTCCAGAATTCAAGAGTCCTAGAGAGTCTATGAAGTCGTGTCTGTAGAGTCCTAGTTATCAGAGTGAAGTGTGCCACATCTATAATAAGGAGGCTGCAACATTTAGATATTTCTTCAATTCTTTTATATCACATTCTTGAGTTAGAGTTTGATTTCTAAAAAGTTTTCTCTAATTCGTGATTGCGTGTGTTTTAGATAATCATGCCTCCACAAAGAGCAGTTAGAGGTCGTCCAACTAGGAGAAATGTTGAGAATAAAAGTTGTCAAATACACAAGTGTCACGACCGGGGAGCACCCCCTAAAAGTAACATGACGTACTTGACATCTTGGAGGTCCTATAAAAGTCCATAGTCATTATTCATCGCATTGTCATAGGTAAATTTAGCAAAAAAAAATTTAAACATCGTACGCTAGAAACATCACTATATATATATATANTATATATATATATATATATATATATATATATATATATAAAATATAAGTCATAATACATAGTTAGACTCTAAACCTCTTTTGTCATCTTAGACTCAACATCAATAAAATAGAATATATTAGGGACGCGACCCTTTAACATCATAAAATAATATTTAAGCTATTACAATACATGTATAAACATGAAATAGGAAATCCTTGGAACATAAGAATCCATTTTTTTGAGCTTGGAAAACACATATCAAGCCCTTCACTTTAAAGACAACATTTAAGCATCCATAACCAACACTTTGTGTAAAAAGGTGAAGAAGAATGGTGTTAGTACAAGAATGCACTAAGTATGACCATCATGCAAAAACATACATTTAAAGAGTATATTTGGTTAGAAAACCATGCATCATGCCTTTTCGTAAAACTTCATAAAAACTTTGATATAATAAGCACAACATAAATCATATACTTCACATAGATCATATAGACATGTACAACGGTCATAACATCACATAAAGTCATACATTGCATCTAAGGCACATTAAGCATTGCATACACAATAACCTTCTTTTACCTTACTGTAAGTCCTTACCCTCAAGTAACCCTCTAGTAATACTTGGTCCAATGTATAAATAGTGTCCCATTTCACTACCCACACTCAAGCATCACTTTAAGTTCACCAAGGGAAAAATTCATACAACCATCATTAACTTAAGCACACACTTTCACATAAGCACCATATATTATGAAACACATTGGTTACATATGACTCAACATACTTCAAGAACCACATATAAAACCCATTCCAAGACAACATGCAAGTCAACACTACCAATAACATCATAAGAGGCAATAGTCAACAATAGCATACTTGGACTTCATTTCATAAGGACATAATAAAACCTTACTCATAATCTCAATCTAAGCCTACTAGTGAAATGCGCATGTGAAGTCCCATAACCTTACACATACTTAGTATACTCACAATAGACCATAAGCATCATTATATAATTCATACATCATAAAGACAAGTATAGACAACTTCATACATGCCAAGTAAGACCATCATCATATAGTCACCATAGGACTTATACCATACATATTATCATACAACTAGGTAAACACCACAATATCATGCATATAAGACATATACATATAGAACACCTTCCTAGTAGGAACATACTCCTCCTAGTCATAACATGGTATTTACATCTTATTTTATTTAAGAGTTCATTATGCAACAAACTTTAAATCACACTTAGGCAGATTCAAACCACTCAAGAAGCAATCGAGTCACACACACTAAATGCACATATATCATGAGTAATGTAGATCAACAAAGACTCTACCATTTAGACATAATAACTTGTAGGCCATATTTAACATCATCATGTTTTCTTATGTTTAAGGAGGAATGTCCTTCTCCTTAACATACACACATGTTATGATGAGTTCATACACAAGCAATGCACAAAGTTCAATTCATTTTAAGAGAACTTCTTTACTTTTAACCCAAGCATGCTCATCTTCTCTTCATTCTAAAGTCAACATGATAAGTAACACCACACACATCACAACATAGAAAGTCATTACACATAAATTTCAATTTCAAGCATGACAATAGTCTTCGTAAGCATGCATGGATTAGGGAGATTCTTGAAATTTATAGGCACACATCAAGAGCACTAGCTAAACATACCAACTCCTCTTAAGAGTGAGCCTACATTAATAATTCCCAAGTCTTAAAAGTAACACATTTTCAAGAGACTCGTAATTTTCCATTTACAGGGAGCTCAAGTTTTCATTGATGGCCTAAAACACCACACCTTAAGAGTGACATCAGCCATGCTCCTTACCTTCTCTC
Organism: Solanum pennellii; assembly: GCF_001406875.1. Taxonomy (NCBI): domain Eukaryota; kingdom Viridiplantae; phylum Streptophyta; class Magnoliopsida; order Solanales; family Solanaceae; genus Solanum; species Solanum pennellii. The sequence goes on from NC_028641.1 coordinate 60,264,929, forward strand.
GTGAAGTCTAATGCACATTTAACATATCAAGATGTACAACAACATGAGAAAACATGAATTTGAGCAAAAATCCATTTCCATGCAAATAAGATTCCTCAATACATGAACAACATAGGGTCAATTTAGATATACATAACATATGGAGAACATGCAACTTATACTTTTATGCAAGACTCCTATTATGAACAAATTACTAGAAACTCTTTGGTTTAAAGTTCAAGTAACAATAGAAGGACAGAATAGGGATATCTACAACCTTACTACTCACATCATCATCCCCCACTTAGGGTAAACCCAATTGAGAGCAACTTATCTCAACCTTAAGAGAACATAGGAACATCAAGGGTACTCAAAATCTTACTATCTAGGCACATTATCCCCCACTTGGGGTAAGCCTAATCATATCATGCCGTTAAACACCAAGATCAAGGAAAGCCAAGACCAAACTTACACTCTTCACTCAAGAAGGTTTAACATCATTAAGGATTTACACTCCTAATCTCATATCAAGAAGTATACTAACTCAATCATCAAGGGCAATACCTCAAGCCTCATCATTCCTCTTCTAACACCAAAAGGAAACTCATAATAATCAAGTTATGTCATGCTACCCAACCACATAAGGCCTCAATTACACCATGAATACTAAGGATCATGAAAACCTTAGGGGAAACAATAGAGGAGACTTGGCCATGAAGGCCTTTTTATTTTCTTTCAACACTAGGGCAAGGTAAATTCTAGGTAATTCCAAGCCACATTATCAACTTACAAGGTAAGCACACTACCTTCACTTCTAGGATCAAGCCTACACAAAAGACTCCAATCCATACAAGGCAACTATGAAGAATCCAACACATATACAAAGGCAACATTTGCACCATTACACATATTTAAAGGCAACATACATTTTTAGCTATTTACCACAATCCTTCAAAGCATTTCAAGTCTAAACCTTTTCATTACACTACAATCATGCAAAAAAATATAGCAACTTGTCATTCCAAAAAGGAACTCAATTCCACTATAACAACTCTTATCAAGCTATAACCATACCACAACATAAATCTTCACATAACATGTCATTTCTCATAAATCACATATATAGCCATAAAAGACATCACATAAACATATATTTCAAATTCACCTTCACACATACTCATTAAGCCATAAAACCAAGATAAGCATCAATACTCACTTTTTTTCCCTCAACCATATAGATACCATGTCATCCAAGCAATCACATCTAAAAGACCACCTGACAAGAAAACATAAGAGAGAGATCATATAGAGTTAAGTTATATGGCATGACATGAGAGTAGTAAAGAAGGTAAACTTTATTTACCTATATCTCGCTCATAAACGTGTCGCGACTCACCACCGATGAATGAGACTCTACTAGACGCGGCAATATGAAACTTTGGATCCTTAAACCACTTTTATAACCCCATGCTCTGATACCACGTTTGTCACGACTGAGGAGCACCCCCTAGAAGTAACATGGCGTACTTGACCTCTCAGAGGTCTTATACAAGCCCATAGTCATCATTCATCGAATTGTCATAGGTACAATTAGCAAAAAATTAAAATTATTCATAGCACATTGTATGCTAGAAACATCACATTACATATATATATATATATATATAATATAATATAATATAAGTCATGATACATAGTTAGACTCTAACCCTCTTTTGTCATCTTCGACTCAACATCAATAGAATAGAATAGAATAGAATAGGGACACGACCCTTTAACATCAGAATATAATATTTAAGTTATTACAATACATTGAAAATAAACATGACATAGGAAATCCTTGGAACATAAGGATCCTTTTTCTTGAGCTTGGAAAACACATATGAAGCCCTTCACTTTAAAGACAACCTTTAAGCATCCATAACATACACTTTGGGTAAAAGGGTGAAGAAGAATGGTGTTAGTAAAAGAATGCACTAAGTATGACAATCATGCAAAAACATGCATTTAAACAGGATATTTGGTTAGAAAACCATGCATCATGTCTTTTAGTAAAACATCATAAAAACTTTAATACAATAATCACAACATAGATCATATACTTCACATAGTTCATATAGACATGTACAACGGTCATAACATCATATAAAGTCATACATTGCATTTAAGGCACATTAAGCATTGCATACACAATAACCTTCTTTTACCCTACTCTAAGTCCTTACCCCCAAGTAACCCTCTAGTAATAGTTGGTGCAATGTATGAATAGTGTCCCATTTAACTACCCACACTCAAGCATCACCTTAAGGTCACCAAGGGGAACAGTCATACAATCATCACAAACTTAAGCACTTACTTTCACATGAGCACCACATATCATGAAACACATAGGTTAATGACCCAACATACTTCAAGAACCACATATAAGACCCATTCCAAGACAACATGCAAGTCAACACTACCAATAACATCATAAGAGGATATAATCAACAATAGCATACTAGGACTTCATTTCATAAGGACATAACAAAACCTTACTTATAATCCCAATCTAAGTCTACTAGTGCAATGTACTTGTGAAGTCCCATAACCTCACATATATTTAGTATACTCACAATAGACCATAAGCATCATTATTTAATTCATACATCATAAAGACAAGCATAGACAACTTCATACATGCCAAGTAAGACCATCATCATATAGTCACCATAGGACTCATACCATGCATATTATCATACAACTAGGTCAACACCGCAATATCATGCATATAGGACATATACATACTCATATACATATATAACACCTTCCTAGAACTCCCATCAAGAGCAAATTGTGCAATGTATCTATAAAGTTTCATACCCTCACCTACAGTGAGCAACTTCCCTTATGTTATCCTAGTTAAGGCTCATCAAATTACTTCTATTGTCCATTTTACTTTAGGGAAATCCTAGTCTTAATTGACAATAACACCATGCAAGACAAACATGGAATTTGGTGTCATATAACTCCACACAAAAATGAGGTGCTCTACTTGCCAAGGTAGAACATTAATATCATACTAACATCTAGATGGATCCACTTACTAGGACCTATGAGGGCAACATAGTTATGGAACTAGGAGATGTATATTGAAATTCTCTTTCTTCCCTTAGGAATTATAGTTTCCATCTCATGAGATCATTTGGTGAACTAGTCTTCCTCATTAGGAAGGGGCACCTTCTCATTTGGTCGAGTTCACTCGGGGCTAAATTAAGTTCCCTTTATTGAAAAGTCCTTATTAACTTTACTTCATAAAATTTGCTTCAGGAGGTCTAACTCCTTATATGCTTAGCTCATAGGTATAGATGAGTATGTCTTTTCATCAAGATAATTCATGTGAGAAAACCTTTTATATGGACATAGCATATTCAAGAACAATCTAGTTTAGAGTACAATTGAGAATACCTTTCAAGAGACTCCCTCTTTACTAGATTATCATACATGCTTCATTAGATGCATTCATGTGTGTCTATGTGTACTTACATTAGAAGACCTTTCACATAAACACATTTAGACATTACATGATTATACTTAATCATATCATATTCTTTACATTATAATGTATATACTTTCATGTTCATAGCTTAGGCATGCATTCATGTACAAAGAGATACCACCCTACGAATTATATTATCAAGATACACATGTGCAATGTATAGGATAAAATCTCATACACTTGCCTATAATAGTACACCTACAAAGTCATCCTAGTTAAGATACACATCATACTTCATGGACATATACTTTACATGTGTAGTAGTATATATTAGTGCATACGAGAGTTATCCTTTCATTAGACACCATGAACCTATACTACTTATAAGCATGCATGAGGTATGAGTGTGTATACATTGGTCAACGTGATAACATAATGACTATTAACATCACATTGAGGCAGCCATCCTCTTAAGACCACAATGCACATTAATGCATAGACCACACACAACATAATAGAATAGGAGACAAAAATACTTCCACCTTGCATTATAGGCTCTTAACATGGCTAAGATTACACATTAATATAGGGATACATAGGTAGGGGTCAATCAACATTAGGACTTCATCAATGGGTGCGCATAGACCAAACCTAACCCTAACAACTTCATTCAATTGACATCATATCATTAGCACACCTAGTACAAGATACTAGAATTGGAGACTAGGCATAATACTTCATATGTGTGGTCATCATAACAACACTTCACAATTCAACAACTTGCCTTCAAGGCCATGATCAACACATATATAGATTGACAAGAAATTAAACACCGCCACCATAAGTGGATCATACCACACAATTCTATACAAGGCCAATTTAACTAGCAATTCTATAAAAAATAAGTAGAGAAATAGGGAAATATTACAAATTCACCAAGCTTTGATCATCATTGATCAATACTCATCATTAATCAATAATTCATATATAAGGCAGTAGCTAAAAGTAAAATAACATAATCAAAATCATAACTAAATCATCATAAGATCAAGATCACATCATGTACACTACATCATCAATTCTATAGGAAGTAGAGAAAAATAGATAAAACTTACCAAACCTCCAAACCTTGGTCATCATTGATCAGTTACCCACAATTGATCATCAATTCACATAGAAGAAAATAGCTATAATCAATATTTCATAATCGTATCATACTATAATCAACCTAACATTAAGATCACAATAACCAAAATACAGGCTAAATTGAGAAATTGGGAGTATCATGGGTTCATCATGAAATTCGATTGAAAATTACATTCAAAACAGTAGTTAATCATCATGCTTTTGAAATCATTTTTAGAAAGAACCTATGGCTAGATTGGAAGATAGAGAGTTTGATCATGAATTCTCTTTGAAAAGCTTTGAATGAACTTCTTAGATGAATGGATAACTAAGGATGAAGGAAACCATACCTTATTACATGTGAAGACCACGAAAAGTTGAAGAATAAAGCTTTAGAATCCATCACCATGGCTGCTCTTGAGCTTCATCTCCAATGGAGGTTTCTAGAGTGGTTTTGATTTGAGAGGGAAGGGTGAAATTTAAAGAATGAATTGGGAATTGGGTTTTGATCTTTTTAACCAACTTAATATACCTTATAATAGATAAAATAACTGCTCTTGAGATCCACCCCTTAGCATGACAACGTGCATGCTACAAAGTTGCAAGTTCCATCTACGTTGGGACTGACAGACCTCATCTAAACGACAGGATTGTACTGTCCTTCTGTAGATGGTGACTGAGGCTACAGTTTGGGCGCTTAATCTCACACAGCTAAGTGTTGAGCTACACCCCCATCGACGGGGCATCACCTTCTGTATGGGGTATCATTCTTGGGCATAGATTGACACTACCAAGGCAGGGTCTAGGCAGTCTTTAGGGTCCTCCTCAAGGACCTATTGGGTGGTCCTTCGGGAGTCGTGCCCGACTTTTCCAATGCAAATACGATCATATACAAGTTAAGTACCTCTTGCATCAATTTCATAAAAAACAAACACGTAAAACATGCACATATCAAACCTAACTTTTGAACTTCACCGGACATTCTTGGACGTTTGACCTCCAAATCACTTCAAATAAAGTATGCACATTGTAAAAACACTTAATTAACATATTATTAACCTCTTTATGTACATGTGATGCTCTAGGCACCTTACAAACTGCAAGGAAAAGTTACTAACGATGAATTTAGAGAGGCAATTAGAATTTTGAGTCTGGCTTTGGCTAATCAGGTTGGTCAATAAAGAGGAGCTCCACTAGAAGGGGCTGACACTCCAAAAATTCGTGAGTTATTGAGGATGAAACCCCCAAGTTTCACTGTTCGAGTACTAATGAGGATCTAGAGAACTTCAATGAGGAACTGAAAAAGGTATTCAAGGTGATGTATTTTGTTAACACTGAACAAGTTGAGCTAGCTGCATATCAATTGAAGGGCGTTGCTAGGACTTGGTTTCTCTAATTGAAGGAGGGTAGAGCTGAGGGTGCACCGCCTACGAGTTGGGTCTGTTTTGAGAAAGCTTTCTTTGGGCATTTCTTTCCTGAGAATACATGAGTTCCTCAAACTTAAGCAGGATTCTCTAAATGTTCATGAATATGGGTTGAAGTTCACCCAACTATCCCGTTATGCTCTGGAGATGGCTAAGGACATGAGGAGTGGAATGAGTTTATTTGTTGCTGGGTTGGGCCGCTTATCAAGCAAAGAGGGTCGGGCAGCAATGCATATTGGGGAAAAAGACATTTAGAGTTTGATGGTCTATGTGTAACACGAAGAGGAAGAAAAGTTGAGAGATAAAGAGGAGTTCAAGAACAAGAGGGCTAAGATAGGGAATGAGTCCGTGAGCTGAAGAATTATTCCAACCAGTATCATTCCAATAAAAACAAAAGGGACTTGCTTGATTATCTACTAGTGCACCTGCACTTCAGAACAGACGTGAGTATTTTGGTCCGAATTCCAGAGCTAAGCCTGCTTATATTTAGGGTAGTATGGCACAAGGGGGTAGTAAGCCTCCTTTTTGTTCTAAGTGTGGTAGGAACTATTTGGGGATTTTTCGTGAGAGCTCCAATGTTTGTTCCAAATGTGGTTTTACTGGGCATTTCATGCAATATTGTCCAAAGAACAACAAGGGAAATGGTAATGGGGGCAATAGAGCCCAATCTTCATCAGTTGCTCCACCACACAGGGCTTCACCTAGAGGGGAAAATTTTGTTACTAGCGGAGGAACGAACCCCGTGTATGGTATCAACAATCCCCAAGAGCAAGAGGATTCGCCAGATGTTGTCACTAGTATGATTTGAGTCTTTTACTTTACTATTTATGTTTGCTAGATGCAAGAGCGAGGTTATATTTTTCAACTCCATATGTTGCTATGAACTTTGTGTCACATCCGGGTTTACACCCTAGACGTAACCGGCATCGTCGTCCTTTTCAAGGACTAATACTAGCCTCTTAGTTTCATGTCATTACATTCATCAGTAGAAAAAGTGCAGAAAAATTTAAAATTTTCATTATCACTACTTGGAGGTTTACAATGACATCTACATACACATAATATATATTCAAATCAAGTATACATAGACCCTTCGTATAGGAAGGTACATAGCCTTCTACTTTTATTGCACATACATATACGTAAAATATAGAAATAGTCTCAACGATTGTCTCATCTCATACCATCTAAACGAATATCAAAATATGGGCATATCCCTTACATCAATCCAACAAGACCATATATAGGTCATACAAAAGTACAATACTCAATCAAAAAGGAAAGGAATGAAAGAGTAAATAAGCTCATAACAAAATTCGTAAGCTAGAGGATGGCATTGCCCTCGAAAGATGAGGACCTTCCCTACTTGGATGAAAGAAAGAATCCAAGCCTTCAACAGTGTCGCCTTTCAAACTCTTCAACGACCGAAGCCTAAAATGTTTGGGAAAAAGGGAAGAAAATGTGGTTAGTACTCCACATGTACTAAGTATGGGATCTTATGCACATACACAAGCAAAACATGCTAAAAGGGAATTTTTGTCAAAATATGCTATTTTACCCTTTTAGGGACTTAATGCAAAGTCACGTAAGTCATATCAATCAACCAAACATGCTTTCTATCTCAACAAGTAATACTTATCCCAACATACTTGAAACCATGATTTACTACAACCCTAACATCAAGAAATAATATCACAAGAATGAATAAGAGTCAAACTATATGATAATAAGCAAGACAACTACTCATAAGTTCTTATCAAGTCAACAAGTACAATGACCAAGCAAATCCCCATAACCTTACTCAATCAAGTATCATCAACAAGAATACATGCCGAATGTCCAACTTTACATATCATGGAATTTAGGTTTACATTACATCATATATTAACATTACAACTCGAGGCATATTCATAAATGAACTGATCAACATATAGTATCAACAATGTGTCATTGTGATCATATATACATCATATATAATCATAACATAAACATATATAAGAATCTCCCCCTAAGACTCCCCTCAAGTCTAACTAGTGCAATGTTTAGGTAGAGTCTCATACCCTTACCTAGACTAAGCTAGACCCCTTAGGTTATCCAAGTTAGAGTTCAAGTCCTTTAGTTCTTTTTACCTTTTGGGAACATCTTTCCCTAACCGACATAGACCACATGACCTAGTGTGTAATATGGTGTCATGAAACCCTACACCGAAAGAAGGCGGACTACTTGCCAAGGTAGTACCAAAACATGAAACATAGCAACAACGTGGATCCACTAGCTAGTATTCATATGGGGGAAACATAGTTCAAGAACTAGAGATATAGTTGGGACCCTCTTTATGCGCCATGCATTATAGTCTCCAATCTCAAGAGTAATGTAGTGTTCCTACATTTCCTATGTGGGAAGGGAAACTCCACAATCTAGTTCACTCGGTGCTAAGCTAGAGTCCCTTTTTGAAATGTCTTTAAGCCTTTAATTATCAATCATAGCTTAATTTAGGTCATAGGGTATACCCCTTATATAATCATCATCATTAGTAGCTCAATAAGAATTGTATGAGTATAAGTCCTTGCATCACAATTCATATAAGTGAGGTTAACATATTAGCATTTCATAGCATATTAAGGCACATTGATAGTTTTGCACCATCCTTATATCACATACACCTTAATCAACCTCACAACATAGTCACGGCATTTCAATTCAACATCATACAACCCTATAATCCTAGTATAAGGCATACTACAATGCAATATCTTGACTTAACAACAATTAATCACAATTGGAAGTAAAGATATAGATTCTAAGACTTACCTAGTCTTCCTCATAGTCTATCATCAAGGTCTTACCATCAACCCATAACTCAACCCAATTTATGGAGTAACATTATCACATATGATAACCAATTATTATAACAAGGCTAATTGCATCTCTATAACACAATTCAACTCTAGATTATAACTTGAGACAAGATACATAGGCTAATTTCACATTATAATTCATAACCTAAATCTCATCTGAAGAACTAGCATGATAGGCATATAATTTATCTTAATTTAATCATAATAACACAATAGGATAGTAATCAAATCAACAACCTACTCAATTGAATGATCACAATACAATATAGATCAAGATCAATACCTAGGGTTAGGGATATAGGATCATATCCTTAAATTTAGACCAAACCATCAACAATTACCATAAAAAAGTTGAATTTAATATTAACATACTCAATATAACCCTAAGAAATCATTAACAACTCAATCCATAACTTTAAACCCATAGGAAAACTCAACTTTTGAAATATATTTTTGAAGGAATCCTTTGAGGAAAGAGTCTCAAAGGTGAATATAACCCATACCTTAACGTTTGTCAACAATTTGATGGTGAATTTGTCCCTTTCCAGCCCCCGAACCCTAGTCCTTGCTAGTCTTCAATGGTGAGTTCATTTGAGAGAGATATAAGAGAGAAGGAAGAGAGTTCATTTGAGAGTTGTTTTTAGGTTAATGAGAGTTGAGGGTATTTATAGTGGGACTTAATCAACTTAACTAGTCTCCCTTTAATCCCCAAATAATCCCTAAACAACTCAATTAATTAAATAAGACCAACTTAAATTAGGCAGAAAACTCGACCCTTATAGACGAAACCCCGATCGACCGACCTTCTGTGAGTCGACGGTGTAACGACCTGTTTAGTCGATTCGAGCAGTAAGATTATTCTGATAAAACTGACTGGGTCGACGGACCACGCGACGGACCGTCATGGTCACGACGGCCCGTGATGGATTCCGTCGTCCCATACTTGTGTAATTTCTTCTGCTACTCTTCTCATTACCCTCGACGACAAGTAGGATGAACCGTCATAGGCGCGACGGACCGTCGAGGGCCTTCGTTCCAAAACACTTCAACTCTGATATCTGGGTACTGAGAATCGACTCTCTGAACTTCGCGACGGAACTGCAGGACGGACCGTCGTAGGTACGACGGACCGTCACAAACCCTTTACTGAATTTAACTCTCTGAACTTTGTGACGGACCTGCAGGACGGACCGTCATGGTCACGATGGACCATCACAGGTTGCGTAACCCCAACTGGGTCGGATTTCTGCTAAAAGTTTTAAAGGGGTATTTTGGACTATTCATGACAAACTTTATGAAATTAGTGGGG
>NC_028641.1:60275412-60276673 GCF_001406875.1 Solanum pennellii
AATGGATCGGAGTGTCACGTTCCGACACGTAGGAATAATGGCTTAAAACCTCTCTATTAAGATGATGTTTGACATAAAGAAAGCTTGATGAACTGAAATAAGGAGATAAATGGATCGGAGTGTCACGTTCCGACACGTAGGAGTAATGGATCGGAGTGTCACGTTCCGACACGTAGGAATAATGGATCGGAGTGTCACGTTCCGACACGTAGCATTAGGGGATCGGAGTGTTACGTTCCGACACAATAAGAATAAAGAGAAGTAATCTTGAATTATGTTAATACACTAAATTTCGAAGAATCTAGTTCCCAAATGAGTATGGTGTGGAGGCTTGAGTCCTCATAGATGTGTTTGGTGTTGTTGCTAATGGTTCTGTACTTGTTGATTGTCACCTATTAAGTATTGTGGTTGATTTTGCATTATTATTCCGTATATATATTGCTTTCTATTTTGAGTTGGCCGATGATACCTACTCAGTACTTGTTCCTTGTACTGACCCCTACTTTTATTTCCTTCTTGTTGTTTTGTGGAGTGCAGCAAGTGCACCGTTGACTTCGACTCGTCCGCAACTCTAGCCAGTCTTCAGCACGTCAGATTTCAGGGTGAGCTATTGTTCCTAGCTCGGACTGGATTCTCTCATTCACATCCTGATGTCCTTGAAGTTCGGACATGGACCATCTGTTTACTTATTTTAGTTTCTTAAATACTCTTAGACTTAGTAATTTGAGGATAGATGTTCTTGATGTGATGACTTCCAGATTTTGGGAATGTTAAGTATTAAACTTTAGAAGCTTATTTATTGGTTATATTAATGAGTTTTGGGTCTTCCGCATTATATTTGGTTCATTATGGTTGAAATGCTGGTAAACGTTGGGGTTTAGATTGTTGGTTCGCTCACCTAGTAANTATAGGAGGATAAGTGTGGTTTCCACTCGCGGCTCGTTTTGAGTCGTGACAAACTTGGTATCAGAGCTTTAGGTTCGTTGGTCTCATCACACAAGAACGAGTCTAGTAGAGTTTTAAGGAACGGTAGGGGGACGCCCTTACTTTTCTTTGAGAGGCTATAGGACTTTAGGAAAACTCCATTCTTTCTTTCTTTCGTGCTATTACTTGGGTCCAATTGGTATCTAGGTGATACAAATTGGTATCTGACATCCTCACTCTATCTCGCAGATGGTTAGAATTAGAGCAACAAGTGTGTCAACACCAGCACCGGCAGGACAGGGTGCGTCTGAGCCAACCATTGGGACCGTAGCTCGAG
>NC_028641.1:60279743-60293577 GCF_001406875.1 Solanum pennellii
TATCATCAATTGAAAATACGGGCAGCAGATGTGCCAAAGACTGCTTTTCGAACCAGGTATGGGCAATACGAATTCTTAGTAATGTCTTTTGGACTTACGAATGCCGCTGCTGCTTTCATGAGTCTGATGAACGGGATCTTAAAGCCATATATGGATCTCTTTGTGATTGTATTCATTGATGATATACTGATATACTCAAAGAGCAGAAAAGAACATGAGGAGCATTTGAGAGTAGTATTGGAGTTGTTGAGGGAGAAAAGGCTTTATGCCAAATTCTCCAAGTGTGAGTTTTGGCTAGATTCAGTGTCCTTCTTGGGGAACGTGGTTTCTAAGGATGGAGTGATGGTGGATCCTTCTAAGATTGAAGCAGTGAAGAGTTGGGTAAGACCTACTAATGTTACAGAGGTAAGGAGCTTTGTTGGTTTAGCTTGCTACTACCGTCGATTTGTCAAGGGATTTTCTTCTATTGCTTCGCAACTAACAAATTTGACCCAGCAGAATGTTCCCTTTGTATGGTCGGAAGAATGTGAAGAAAGTTTTCAGAAACTCAAGACTTTGTTGACTACTGCACCAATTCTTACCTTGCCAGTGGAAGGTAAGAATTTCATTGTCTATTGTGATGCATCTTATTCTGGTTTGGGTGCAGTGCTAATGCAGGAGAGAAATGTAATTGCTTATGCTTCGAGGCAATTAAAAGTGCATGAACGTAACTATCCGACCCATGATTTGGAGTTGGCTGCAGTTGTATTTGCGTTAAAGCAATGGAGACATTATCTATATGGGGTCAAGTGTGAAGTTTATAGAGGTCATCGTAGTTTACAGTATGTCTTTACTCAGAAAGATTTGAATTTGAGGCAGAGAAGGTGGATGGAACTATTGAAGGACTATGATATTACTATTTTGTATAACCCAGGAAAAGCTAATGTTGTGGCAGATGCTTTAAGTAGAAAAGCAGGGAGCATGGGTAGTTTAGCCTACTTACAGATTTCTAGACGCCCATTGGCTAGAGAGGTTCAGACTTTTGCTAATGACCTTATGAAGCTGGAAGTACTAGAGAAAGGAGGACTTTTGGCCTGCGTGGAGGCAAGATCTTCTTTTCTTGACAAGATTAAGGAGAAGCAGTTTACTGATGAGAAGCTGAGCCGAATTCGAGATATGGTATTACGAGGGGAGGCTAAAGAGGCAATAATTGATGAGGAAGGCGTTTTGAGGATTAAGGGAAGGGTATGTGTGCCCCGTGTTGATGATTTGATTCACACTATTCTTACAGAGGCTCATAGTTCAAGGTACTCTATACATCCTGGTGCAACCAAAATGTATCGTGACCTAAAGCAACATTTTTGGTGGAGTAGAATGAAGCGCGACATTGTTGATTTTGTTGCCCAATGCCCAAATTGTCAGCAGGTGAAGTATGAACACCAGAGGCCTGGAGGGACACTTCAGAGAATGCCCATTCCTGAATGGAAGTGGGAAAGGATTGCAATGGATTTCGTGGTTGGTCTTCCCAAGACATTGGGTAAGTTTGATTCTATTTGGGTAATTGTTGACAGGTTAACTAAGTCTGCTCACTTCATTCCGGTCAAGATGACTTACAATGCAGAGAAGTTAGCCAAACTCTATATCTCGGAAATTGTTCGATTGCATGGAGTTCCACTCTCCATCATATCAGATAGAGGTACGCAATTTACTTCTAAGTTTTGGAGAACATTACATGCTGAATTAGGTACTAGGCTGGATCTTAGTACTGCATTTCACCCTCAGACCGATGGTCAGTCTGAGCGAACGATTCAGGTGTTGGAGGATATGCTTCGTGCATGTGTGATAGAATTTGGTGGTCATTGGGATAAATTCTTACCCTTAGCAGAGTTTTCATACAACAATAGCTATCACTCAAGTATTGATATGGCTCCATTTGAGGCACTGTATGGGAGGAGATGTAGGTCTCCCATTGGTTGGTTTGATGCATTTGAGGTAAGACCTTGGGGTACCGATCTTTTGAGGGAATCGTTAGATAAGGTAAAATTCATTCAGGATAAGCTTCTAGCAGCTCAGAGCAGGCAGAAGGAATATGCAGATAGAAAGGTTAGGGACTTGAATTTTATGGAGGGTGAACAAGTCTTGCTGAAGGTTTCACCCATGAAAGGGGTGATGCGGTTTGGTAAGCGAGGTAAACTTAGTCCGAGGTATATTGGGCCATTTGAAGTTTTGAAGCGCGTGGGGGAGGTGGCTTATGAATTGGCATTGCCTCCAGGACTCTCAGGAGTGCACCCGGTATTTCATGTGTCTATGCTGAAAAAGTACCATGGGGATGGAAACTACATTATTCGTTGGGATTCAGTTCTTCTTGACGAGAATTTGTCTTATGAGGAGGAGCCGGTTGCTATTCTAGCTAGAGAAGTCCGCAAGTTGAGATCAAAGGAGATTGCATCTATCAAGGTTCAGTGGAAGAATCGGCCAGTCGAAGAGTCTACTTGGGAGAATGAGGCGGATATGCAAGAAAGATATCCCCACCTTTTTACAGATTCAGGTACTCTTTCTCGCCCTTGCTTTTCTTCCTGTGATCGTTCGGGGACGAACGATGGGTAAATTGGTATCTATTGTAACGACCTGTTTAGTCGATTCGAGCAGTAAGATTATTTTGATAAAAACTGACTGGGTCGACGGACCACGCGACGGACCGTCATGGTCACGACGGCCCGTGATGGATTCCGTCGTCCCATACTTGTGTAATTTCTTCTGCTACTCTTCTCATTACCCTCGACGACAAGTAGGATGAACCGTCATAGGAGCGACGGACCGTCGAGGGCCTTCATTCCAAAACACTTCAACTCTGATATCAGGGTACTGAGAATCGACTCTCTGAACTTCGCGATGGAACTGCAGGACGGACCGTCGTAGGTACGACGGACCGTCACAAACCCTTTACTGAATTTAACTCTTTGAACTTTGTGACAGACCTGCAGGACGGACCGTCATGGTCACGACGGACCGTCACAGGTTGCGTAACCCCAACTGGGTCGGATTTCTGCTAAAAGCTTTAAAGGGGTGTTTTGGACTATTCATGACAAACTTTATGAAATTAGTGGGGTAAGTTTAATAATTTATTTACTTGGAGGGTTAAAGGAGATAACCTTGAAATAAATAATGGGTTACTTTTATCATAATGAATTATATGATAATTAGGGTAAAAGAAAAGAATCTAGAGAAGAAAAAGAAAAAGACAGAGAGGGAGAACGAGCGAGAGAGGAAGAACGAAGAGGAAAGCAAAAGGCATTGGGGAGATAGCTTGCTTGATCACGATTCTTCGGTGGAGGTAGGTTATGGTTTATGCTATGTGATAGTAAACTCTTCATAGCGATTGATATGTATTGGGTGGTATTGTAAAGTCTTCTATATACTTGATTGTGTGTTTGTATGTTGTGATCGTATAATTGTGGTGGTTAGAATGATGAGACTGTTGAATCTTTAATCTTAAATCCTCTCTATTAAGATGATGCTTGACATAAAGAAAGCTTGATGAACTGAAATAATGAGATAGATGGATCGGAGTGTCACGTTCCGACACGTAGGAATAATGGATTAAAACCTCTCTATTAAGATGATGCTTGACATAAAGAAAGCTTGATGAACTGAAATAATGAGATAAATGGATCGGAGTGTCACGTTCCGACACGTAGCATTAATGGATCGGAGTGTCACGTTCCGACACGATAAGAATAAAGAGAAGTAATCTTGAATTAACTTAATATACTCGAACTCAAAGAATCTAGTTCCCAAATGAGTATGGTGTGGAGGCTTGAGTCCTCATAGATGTGTTTGGTGTTGTTGCTAATGGTTTTTGTACTTGTTGATTGTCACCTGTTAAGTATTGTGGTTGATTTTGCATTATTATTCCGTATATATATTGCTTTCTATTTTGAGTTGGCCGATGATACCTACTCAGTACTTGTTCCTTGTACTGACCCCTACTTTTATTTCCTTCTTGTCGTTTTGTGGAGTGCAGCAAGTGCACCGTTGACTTCGACTCGTTCGCAACTCTAGCCAGTCTTCAGCACGTCAGATTTCAGGGTGAGCTATTGTTCCTAGCTCGGACTGGATTCTCTCATTCACGTCCTGATGTCCTTGAAGTTCGGACATGGACCATCTGTTTACTTATTTTAGTTTCTTAAATACTCTTAGACTTAGTAATTTGAGGATAGATGTTCTTGATGTGATGACTTCCAGATTTTGGGGATGTTAAGTATTAAACTTTAGAAGCTTATTTATTGGTCATATTAATGAGTTTTGGGTCTTCCGCATTATATTTTGTTCATTATGGTTGAAATGCTGGTAAACGTTGGGGTTTAGATTGTTGGTTCGCTCACCTAGTAAGATAAGTGTGGGTGCCACTCGCGGCTCGTTTTGGGTCGTGACAGACGGACAGCTCCCCTCCGTCCTGCACTCCTTCGTCTTGGTCAGAGACTGTGCAGGTGAGGGGATTTCTCAAATTATCTAAGTGTGGGACGACGGTGGCATCGACGCACTGTCGATCCACACACGGACTGTAGCCTGCACCTTTGCACTCCGTCGATGAGTTCAGAGGTTGTGCTGGTGAAAAGGCCTTCTCCACCAGACTAAGTGTGGGATGACGGTGGCATTGACGCCGCTTCGGTCCGCACACGGGCCGTCTTCTGTCCCGTCGATGCACACTGCCAGGAAGTGTTGCATCAAACTACAAGAGTCCTCCTCAAGGGCCCTTGGTTGGTTCTTGGGGAGTCGTACCTGGATGTTTCAACCATTAAGCCACTCAAGCACTTATTATCTACCTTTCCACCAATTTTTGTACATTTCTGACTCCTAAAAGTTAGTCAAATAGGCTAAGGCACACTAACATCCCTTTGAACCAACTTTCCAAACGTCATGGACATTCTTGAACGTCTTGGTTCTTAAACCTCCTAAATGACCTATATTCATTTAAAATGAAATTATAAATAGTACTTAGACCTCATGACACCTATGTTAGGCCTTACAATGTGTCTTGGACTTTCAAGGTGTTACACTTTGATATTATTCCTGAGCAACTTACTTAACCGTTCAATGTTTCTACACTTTTTGGTGAGTCCATTCTAGCAGAGAGAATCTATTGTGATTTTCTCGTTTCCGTCAATCACAAGAGTACCATTGATGATTTCACTTAGTTAGACATGGTAGTTTTGATGTCGATCTCAATATGGACTGGCTTCATGCCTGTTCTGCCTCATTTGATTGTAGAACTGGAATAGTCATGTTTAGTCTCCAAATGAGCCAGTCTTAGAGTGGAAAAGCCGTTCAGCAGTGTCTAAAGGTCATTTCATTTCGTACCTTAAAGAAAGTAAGTTAGTTTCTAAAGGGTGTGTCTATTACTTGGTCCGAGTTAATGACTTAAGTGTTGAGGTACCTCTAGTAGGAAAAGAGTTTCCAGAGGTCTTTCTAGATGATATTCCTAGATTTCCTCCTTAGAGTGAGATAGGCTTCGGTATAGATCTTCTTCCAGATACTCATCCTATATGTATTTCGTCATACAGAATGGCACTAGCAGAATTGAAAGAGCTTAGAGAGAAGTTAAAGGATCAATTAGATAAGGGTTTCATTCGACAAATTGTCTCACCTTGGGGCTCTCCGATCTTGTTTGTGAGAAATAAAAATGGTTCCCTTAGGATGTGTTTATACAATCGTAAATTGAACAAGGTTACCATCAAGAACAAGTATCGTCTTCAAAGGATTGATGATTTATTCGATCAAATTCAGGGTGCCACCTATTTTTCTAAGATGGATATCAGATCTGGCTACCATCAATTGAGAGTAAGGGAATGTGATATTCCAAAGACAACTTTCAGATGTCGATATAGTCATTTTGAGTTTTTAGTCATGTCCTTCGGGTTCAGTAATGCACCAACAACATTCATGCACCTTATGACTAGTTTATTCAAGCCTTACTTAGATATGTTTGTTATCGTCTTCATTGATGACATTCTAATCTATTCGAGAAATGAAGAATATCATGCTAGCCATCTCAGAATATTTTTCATACTTTGAAAGATAAGGAGTTATATGCTAAGTTCTCTAAATATGAGTTTTGGCTTGAGTTTGTGGCGTTCTTAGGCCACATAGTGTCTGGTGATTGAATTAGAGTTGATACCCAAAAGATAGAGGTAGTATTGAGTTGGCCTAGACCCACATCTACGACTGATATTAGTAGTTTCTTGGGATTTGCTGGCTACTATAGAAGGTTCATAGAGGGGTACTTCTATTTCATATCCTTTTACCAAATTGAATAAGAAGACAATTAAGTTTCAATGGTCTGAAGCTTGTGAGAAAAGCTTTCAAGAATATAAAAAGAGGTTGACTAGTGCCTAGTTTTGACCTAACCGGAAGGTACTCAAGGTTTTGTCGTGTATTCTGATGCATCTAGAGTTTACTTTGGTTGTATGTTAATACAGAATGACAAAGTTATAGCTTATGTCTCAAGATAGTTTAAGGTTCATGAGAAGAATTACCCAACCCATGACTTGGAGTCTGCTGCAGTAGTATTTGCTTTGAATATATGGTGCCATTATCTTTATGGAGTTCATAGGATGTGTTTATCAATCACAAGAACCTTTGGTGTGTGTTTAGTCAGAAAGAGCTTAGTCTCAGACAGAGGAGGTTGTTCAAGTTACTTAAAGATAATGACATGAATATTCTTTTATCACCCAGGCAAGGTTAATGTTGTTGCTGATGCTTTGAGCAGGTTATCAATGGGTAATACCTCTTATTTTGAGAAAGGTAAGAGAGAGTTAGCAAAAGAGGTGAATAGACTTGCACGAATAGGAGTTGGACTAATGGATTTCCATAGAAGAGGGGTAGTGGTGATGAATGGGGTTGAATCATCATTATTGTCAGAAGTAAGAGTAGAAGAAAGACTAAGATCCTTTATTGCTTAAATAAAAGACAAGTTTTCATAAGCAAAAGGTGGTGTCTTTTGAACAAGGAGGAGATAGTGTTTTGAGTATTTAAGGTAGATTGTGTAATTGATTTCAAGGCTAATTGAGATGATCACCTATCTCTCATTGAAATTTCCTACAACAATAGTTACCATTCTAGCATCCAGATGGCTCCTTACGAAGCTCTGTATGGGATAAGATACAAATATCCTATTGGATGGTTTGAAGCAGATGATTGAGTATACTTGAACGCTCCACCCACGAAGAATGGTATTGAGGTTTGTTTAGAAGGGGAAACTTAGTCCTCGGTATATTGGTATCAAGGATAATTATGTTTTGAAGAGTTTTTGGTCCAGATTCTAGATTTCAAAGTTTGCAAGTTGAGGAGGACCAAGGAAGTAACATCAATCACAACTCTATGGATGAATCAATTTGTTGAGGAGACACTTGGAAAGTTGAAGAGGATATGAAAAAGAGATATCCACATCTCTCTGAATCCGAAGAAAATGCAGACCAAGGCACTAATTTTCTTCTTAGTACTCTTTAAATTATGAGTGAGCCTATTGTTTGTTTGCATTTCCTTGTTTGGTGTTTAAAGTAGATGTTACCACCCTTAGCCTAGTAAGAGTAATCTCATTCGAGGATGAATGTTCCCAAGGGGGAGTATTGTAACATCTCGCAAATTGAAATAGCTAGAAAGAATCTTATAACTTGAAATAATCATTTTAAGTTACGAAATGTCGAGTTTTGGTCAACTTCAAGCGTCCATAACTTATAGGTGAGTTTGTGCAATTTTGAGTTCATATGAGTAAGTTATGTCCTTTGGAAGTTGAGTTTTTCTATTAAGAAATTAACCAATCCAGATTTTAGAAGGGCAGTTTGGTCTTTTCCTTGCCCAACTAATTAATTTTGTTTTTTAGTAAATATATTGGGGTCAAAACTTAGTTAGTCTAGTTTACGCTTTTGAATAAAGAGTTAGGGATTTTGGAGAAAGAACGCAAGAGAAAAGAGGAGAAAAAACAAGAGTCACAAAGGACGATCAGTTTTTGTTGTGGATTCGCCAAGGAATTGATCCTACAAGGTATGTGAGTCTTCATAGCATTGCTTTTGTTCATCCACGCGCCAACCATATTCAGTTCCGCGCAATTTGTCCCGAAAGAGTTTGAAAGTTGATGTTCTTGATATGTATTCTTGAATTTGAATGTTTCTCTTGGTTTGGATTGAATTGTGGAGTTTCTTAGATCTTTACATTGAGTTTTATAGTTGTATTGAGTTAGGTTATTGAGTACATATGTTGGGTATCAGAATCTAAAATGAATTTGGGAAAATATTCCAGTTTAGTCGAATTCGGGCTGTAAAATGATGAAGGTAAAAGTCGAGCGCAATCTGGCACGCAAGTTTGCAACACTTTCTCCCCTTGTGAGAAAAACATTTCTCCACGTCGTGGTTAGGACACAAACTCCTCTACCTCAAAATTCTATTTTACTAGTAATTTCTTAAAATATCTACGCATCGCAAACTTTTTCCAATAGAGTGATTTCGTGACTTTTCTCATGTTGAGCTATCTAAAATCATTCCCAAACATCATGAGATCTTTTTAAACACAAATCATATTCCTTGAATCCATAATTTAACTAAAGGATTAGTAAAGACTCAAGTCAAGATTAGTTAAGATCAAAGTCAAGAGTCAAGTAAGAGAAGTTTATTCCACATTTTCAAAATTCTTTCCACAAATGTTTTTACTTTAATTTAAGACATAAGTTTTGAGTTCAGTAAAGAGAAATTGAAGTTCTGTTCTTAAAAAAAAATATACAGGACTAAGTATTCCAAAAGAGATTTAAAATATTTTCACATTTAAGTAAGAACGGAAACTGAGAATTCCAAACACCTTTCGGGCTAGTTTTTAGAAAATATTAAAAGCTTTCTAAACAAAGCAAGAAGGAAAATTGAGATTTCCAAGATAGACTTTGATCTATGTTTTTTAGCATTAATCTCAAATCATTAAGAAGTATGTTTTTAAAACATAAGAACTACTCTGTTGTGGGAGTAGTATTGAGCACCGAATTTGGGACGAGCATGAGTTCAGATAACTCACGTCTCCATACAACCATGTAGCCACCATGGGTAGAAAAGGGTCATACTTTTTAGATAAATCATTTTCACTATAAACTAGTGGATCCACTTAGTAGTTCAGGTCCTATACCTTTGGCCGTGTATAGGATGTGCTAGGAGCATAAGGTAGATCGGTGTATCATCACCATAGCTCTTATGTAATGGTTCCGGTTCGAGAAACTTCCACAAAAGTAATTGTATTTTGTATATGCATAGTTATTTGTCTTTCTAAATACATTTCAGAGTCATATTGTATCCTTGTGTATACACAGAGCTCACATCATGTTTAAACAACTTTTCTGTAGATTGCACTTTCTTTTAAATTATACTATTGAAATGAGTCCAATATTGCTGAGTCAAGTTGAACTAGGTAAGTTTCTCAGATTTACCTTTCAAGCCTATGTTGTTTTAGCATTCGAACTCGCATAATCGTTTGTTCAATTTACTTATGTCAGTTGGCCTGCATCTTATTATGATGCAGATGCAGGGAACCGCGATACCTGTTGATCCAGCTTGAGCATTCAGAGTCTATTAAAGAGCCTTCTTGCATTTTGGAGGAATCTTTTATTTTCTTTCTAGTTCAGTTCATTAGGATGTAGAGGGATTTGTCTCAACATGCATCTCAGTGGTTTTAGAGGCTTCATAGATCTTATGAAAATGCATATAGTTTTTTGATGTTTTAAGTAAACCGAACAAGGTTCTGCTCGTGGACAACAATTGTCTCTGAGTGACAGTCATGTCCAGGGTGTAGGCTCAGGGTGTGACACCTTATTTGGTGTGCGAACTAGAAATTTTGGGTAAAAAAATTTGTTGACCAAGGAGAAGGTATTAGGCATCCCTCGAGTTCTGTGGTTCTAGCACGATCACATTTATTGAGTTATACTTATTTTAGCTATCTTTTGGATATATTTTTATAGGTCATGTTTTTCTCACATTTTTATTTGTTGAACCTTTATTTGGTCTTGACCTAGATACAACAACATTCTTGGTCTTAACATTTAGAGATATAATTGTCTTCTTTGCATCAGGCTTAATAATTTTATCTTAAAAAATTATTTTACATAAATGAAATATTATTATATTTTTGGACAAGGTGTTTTATTGCATCCTAGAGTTAATTTTAATGTCCCAAGATTGCATCACACTTAATAATTTTATATAAAATTGTCAATTTACATAAGTGAAATATAATTATATTATTGGAAAAGGTACATTATTGCATCTTTGAGTTAATTTTAATGTCCTAAAAAAAAATATGTGTGACCGCATTCTTAATCGAAACAGACTTTTAAAACGGGTCATATATGTTGACATCTTTTGAGAGAGCGCAACATCGCGGTGACACACCAAAAACAATAATTCAGTTTAAAAAGAATTCTTAAAAAGGGTAAAAGGCAGTCGCTACCTATGTTTTTAGGAAAACTAGGAAACCAATTAACAAATTTAACTTAAAAGAAATATCTATGAAACCAACAGATTCTAGGTAAGGGGTTGAACTTATTTTGAAGGGAAGGTGTTAGACATCCTTCGAAATTCATAATGGTGGTTCCCGACTGAGTTGAGGAGGAGATAAGAATAATATACAAGTATAATAAACATGCAATATGCACGATAATAAAATAAAACAATAATATCAGCTTAAGGTTTTTCTAACATCGATATATACAAGATAATGAATAAAGAATATAATTTGAACTTCAGTTGAATAACTTTATAGAAATATGAATAAATAGGAATAGATCAAATAATAACTTAAAAATAAAAAATCGTCTTATTAACATAGGAGGCCTTAGAAATTGACGGTAATCTCTTAATCGTCCAATTTTAATAAACAAAATATGAGATTAAACTAAATTTCTCTCTTATAAAATAGAGAGACTTCTAAAATCAAGGATTTTTTTTCATTAGTCAATTTCAATTAACAACGTTTATGAATTTAATCAAACAATTAAAGATAAGAAAGGATCAAAAGTGAACATGAAAATATTCTTATCAAATGGCTTTACTAATATCTTCAAGTTCAAAGCGAGCAACAATAACCTAGCCACCTAAATGACTCATCACCACAATAAACTTGCTTAAGCAGAATAACAATTCTAAAAAAAACTCAATAACAAGAAGAGAAACCTCACTAAATTTAGTGTTTACTATTATACCAAAATATTAAAATAATGAAGAGTGAATACAAATGTGAACTATAACAAATCATAGACAGAAATAAATAAAAAATTAATCATCCAACAATTATTAACTATAATAAACTAATAACAATTAAACCAGAACCATGAATATTAAACAAAATAAAAATAATAGAAAACTAATAATCACGCAATAGAAGCCATAAAATTTACCAAAAAAACAATAACTTAATAACTTAACATTCTGCAATCTAAACACTAGAATTGAATAGATGCTCTAATCACCATGAAAAAATGTAAATTAATTAGAAGGTAATACTAAATTCAGCCTCAATAATTTGAACAAGCAGCAAAAGAACAAAATAAATAAACAACTTTTACCTGAGAAAGCAAAAAGTTGGATCTGCTAATCACTAGAGATGGAAAATTCGATCAGAACGAGAACTTGGTGCTCGTTTAATGGAGGTCTGGTAACCGGAGAAATGGAGAACGGAGATTGGGTTTTGTTCGTGGGGGTCAAGATCACTTATAACCTGCAAAAACAAACGAAAATCAAAATAAAGGGGGAAAGCCCGGTTTGAAGTTCTGGTTCTTCGGGTGGATTTGGAGGTTGTTTTTGGTCTGCGTTTTGAGGTTTTAGTTGTTGTTTTGCTGTAGCAGCAAAAGGGAGAAAGGAAAAGGGGTTTTGGGTGGTTGTTCGGGTTGTTTGGAGGAGAAGGGCAAAGGGGTTTCGGGTCTTGTCGGAGGTCGGAAAGGAAGAGCTTTGTCATGCCCTACCCCCAAGACGTGGACACAAAACCTAGGATTACAAGTGACCCAATGATAATCCTACTAGAATAACAAGCATACTATAATAACAAAACTATTGTTGGAGCATAAATATCATAATAATAAAAGTGATGGGGAATACCCATAAGCTGAATATATCAAATATAAGAGTTTAATACAAAATAAATATCAAACTTAAACACTATGTTGAATCTAACTATGTCTGAAAATGACCTCTAACTGACTAGAAGTGTTGGGACAGGCCCCAATTAAATCTAGGTAAACTGAAACTAAAAGACTGAAAAACTGAAATATAACATGACTATTATCCTTGAAGAATGAGGACTCACCACTAATGTTGCTGAACTGAAGATCGTGAACCGATCTAAGCATGAACTGAAAGTTGAGAACCTGGACCTACATCACGAGAAGATGTAGCGTAGAGTATGCCTTAGCACTTGAAAGGTATTGAGTATGGAGAATAGAGTAAAACTGAAAAGTAACATAACTGAATAGAGCAATAAAATAATAAATGATCTGAACATGATAAGAGTATTGAATATACTTAACATGATCTAGAAGCATGCATTGGCCAATTTTATAACATGTTGAGACTCAATATTGTATTAATAACATGGTTAATGCAAAAGAATCTGACTAAATTGTGGGAGCTACTAGTGACCGTCATAAAACTACATGAGCTAAATGTGGAGTTTGATGTATACATCCCATCGAGAGGACCCAATATACCCTACAAAGATATAGAGGCATGACTGGCGTGATCACTAAAATGATGCACATAGTGGGACTTTCAAACTACAGGGCACATAGTTCTGGGACTTGAGGGTGAATGACCCTAGTCAACTCGGTTTTAAGTTACTCCTAATTGATTATGCAAATAAGAAACATTATGATTGAAATGTTGTAATACTAGATATCTCATAATACAAAAATGCAAATGAGAATGCAAAAATTATATTGATATTGTGACATTCGTAAAATGAGGCATGTATGTATATATTTGAATTTAACTGACCTAGCATATGTAATTCATGAACTAATGAACTACATAGCTAGGGTTCTAAATTCATGCAAAGAACTAAGCAACAACATGATAATCTAATTTGGATCATACTAACAGGTGAAACTCAACAATTTCTAACATTCAAGAAACGATATGTCACATAATATCAAGGGAATCAAGAAACTAACTGAAATCTAGGGACTATGGAAAAAAGGAACCCACTAGTGAAATCTCACATACATGGTGACGAATTCCACTAATAAATCATTAGATTTAAGAGTTGGAACTAATGAAACCTTGTCGCATTCTTGAACTAGGGTTTGGTCGCCTCTTTCTTCTCTTAACGCTCTAAGTTTCTATGTTTTGATGAATGATGTGACTTAGGTAAGTTCTAGTTATATTTGTAGGCTAAAACTAACCAAAACCATGTATATTAGGGTTAAACAACGTAGTTTAGGTGTCAAAGAAATAAGGAAAATACCAAATGACCACTGACTTAAATATTGTCGGGGTCACCGACAAACGTGACCGACAAACCGTCAATCGACTTATAGTTCGTGTTGGTCAACCATCAATTGGGACTAAAGCTTGATATAGAGGGTTGGATCCACGGACCACAATTTGTGACCTGACCTATGGTCCATGGATTTTGCGATTGGTCAACACTTAGAGGGATTTTTGGGCTGAGTCTGGGGAGGGGTTGCCGGTTTGAACCACCGACCAGCTGCACGGGCTATGGGTCACCCTACGATCCGTGGCAATCGTGGGTTACACGTGCAACTTCTGCAAATTTGCATTGAAACCTGTTTTTTGATACATGGTGTTACATTATTCCCCCCCCCCCCCCCCAC
>NC_028641.1:60293939-60309355 GCF_001406875.1 Solanum pennellii
CCCCCCGGAACATCCATCCTTGATGAAGACTAAACTAGCCGAAATAGAGAGAAAGAGTTGCAACCCTACCACAGAAATACTAAGACTATTTTGTGACGAGTCTAAGTTCCATAAAATGCAACTACGTTAAAAATGCAAGTACATACTAAGGAAACATGATACTAAGGTTAAATATGTGCATGAATAACTAAAAACGGAAGATGAACAAACAGATTAAGATGGAGTGAAATCGGAAGAAAAGAGGTGAGGATACTTGGCCTTCATGACTGTTTCTGCTTTCCAAGTAGCCCACTCTACGGACTGAATCTTTCACAAAACCTTGACTGAAGCGACTTCTTTATTTCTCAACCTTTTAACCTAACGATCAATAATCTCAACATGCACATCCTCATAAGTGAGACTATCCTTTGCAACCACACTTTCTAAAAGCACAATGTATGATGGGTCACCCATACACTTCTTCAACAACCAAATGTAAAAAACTGGATGCACTGATGCTACTCTTATTGGCAACTCTAACTCATAAGTCACTTTTCCAATCCTTTTCATAATCTTTTAAGGGCCTACATAACTAGTACTAAGCTTACTTTTTGCCAAATCTCATCACCCTTTCTTAGGTGACACTTTCAAGAAAACTCGTCATCAAGTTGGAACTCTAGTTCCCTTCTCCTTAAATCTGCATAAGACTTCCACTGACTCTAGTCTGTCTTAAGTCTGTCTCTGATGAGTTTCACTTTCTCCATAGGATCATGAACTGAATCTGGTCCTATTAAGGATTTTTCACCTACTTCAAACCAACCTACAAGACATCTTCATCTACACCCATACAATGCATGGGGTCATTTGAATGCTCGAATAGTAATTATTATTATAGGCAAACTCAATAAGAGCAAGGTTATAATCCTAACTACCCTTAAAATCAATGACGCAATCTCTCAACATGTCCTCTAAGATCTGACTGGTACGCTCTGTCAGACCATCAGTTTGTGGAGGAAATGTTTTGATAAGGTTAACCTGAGTACCAAAACCTTTCTGAAATGACTTCCAGAAATGAGAGGTAAAATAAGGACCTCTATATGAAATGATAGACAAAGGAACCCCATTAACCTGACTATCTCATTAATGTAGAGCTTGGCGTGGTCCTTCATTGAATCTGTAGTCTTAACCGCTAAAAAACGTGAAGACTTAGTAACTCTATCCATTATCACCCAAATGGAGTCATCCAATCTACGAGTACGAGGTAAACTTGTGATGAAATCCATGTTGATCATTTCCCACTTCCAATTAGGAATGTCGATATCTTGAGTAATACCTCCTAGTTTCTGATGTTATACTTTGACTTGCTGATTATGGGGAACTTAGTGTAATGACCCAGAAGGTCATTTTTTAAAATTTTAAATATTCATTTAACTAAAGTGAATTGATTAATGGTTAATTATTAAATAGTTAACTTTAATTAAAGCTTAATGGATCAGGTTTTTAATTTAGTTTAGTACCACTTGAACATATTGGAAAATAAATTATTAAGGTTGAGAATTTTTGGATCATAATTTAAGAAAAGAAAAGAAAAGAAAAGAAAAGGGTCTGGACTTACCTACGCTAGCGGGGGACGGAGTAGAAAGGGATTGACTTACGTTCAGGTAACATTAACAAATTCCTTAATTATGCAATTGAATATATGCATTGAGATAAGTTGTAGTTATAGATATTATCATTATGATTATTATAATGAGTGGAAAATAGTAAAAAAGGAAATCAAATTGCTGACTTCATTAAATTCTTATATATAAATATATTTATAAGTTAGCAGTGGTGTAGAATTTCCAATCATGTGATCATTACAGACAAATCATGGCTATGTAATCATGACAACTAATTGAGGCATTCATCTAGACTTTTGAATGTCGTAATTCGACGGTAATAAAAGAGATTAATGTTTTAATTTGGGTTTCACATTTTTTCTTATAGTTATCAGATTATAATTCAAGTTTTGATATATTGAGATATATATTTAATCATGAGGTGTATTGTATTATATGAATACAATTAAAATTGTGTTATTTGGATATATTAAGACTATATTCTAGGCTTGATTTTTGGAGCTGATCGAAGGAATTGACATATTAATTGGCCTCAATATTAGGAACTTAATTATATATTTGAGTGAGTTCTTAAGTCTAGACTAGGCACATAGTAATATGGGTGTTGTTAGTCTTGAATTCTTATTGTGATAATTTATGTGAATGGATTGCTTTGGGTTGGAAGCTCAACGGAAAGGGAAGACTCAAGTCCCAGAGTGATTATTCGATTGGCTAAGGAAAGTGGATTTCTAAACCCTCTTTAAGCATGTGGAATCGTGTATTTCTTTGTGTGATGTTTGAGAATGATTTGAAGGGTTGTTGCTTATTTGTTGATAATGTATTACGGTTGCATTGTTGTAAATTGTGCCCTGTTATCAAAATGATTATCTCCTCATTAGTCATTTGAGCATATCATTTTCATTGATTCTGAGACATAGTGGTGATAAGTGTTATGTGATAAGAGGATGTACTATATTTCAAGGGACGTATTGCGCGCCACGATGGATACTATATTTCAAGGGACGTATCCTGCGCCGAGATGGCTACTTTTTAGAGGGTCGTATCGTGCACCGCGTTGATTGCATGGACAGATATATCCCCCATGGGTCCCCGACTGAGAGACAACGAATTCTGTATCATTAGGTCAGACATACATCACTATACTTGACATTGAATTTCATTACATTGCACTTCTTTATTATTGGTGAACTTTATCTTGTGTGTTACTGATCTTGTGAGTGCCTTTCTGTAGAACTTGTGACTAATCAATATTGAGCTTGTTGTTGAAGATGTGCAATTGTTAAAGTATAGTTGTTGAGGATATGAAATTGTTAGAGTGTTGTTATTGAGGATATGAAACTGCTAGAGTGTAGTCGTTGAGTATATGGAATTGTTAGAGTGTTGTTGTTCAGGATATGAGACTCTTGGAGTGTTGTTGTCGAGGATATAAAATTATTAGAGTGTTGTTGTTGAGAATATGAAACTGTGAGAGTGTAGTTGTTGCGTATATGAAATTGTTAGAATGTTGTTGATGAGCTATGTGTTTTGTAAACTGTGAACTGTTTGGTTGGACTTATTTTATGCAGGATGTAGTATGGAGGTTGGAATAGGGTGTAAGGAGTACGCATATTATGTTCCCTTATCTTGTGTTTAGAGTTTTGCTTGTGGGGTACCATGTGGTTTGGTACTCACCCCTTGCTTCTACAAATTTTTGTAGGTTACGAGCCCGGATCGTAGTGATACCTTCTATTTTCTTCATTTTCGAGGCTTTCTGTGGAGATTTTGAGGTAGTTGTTGTCATGTCGGCAAACCTTCTTACTCCTGTTTATGATTTTGTATTTCCTTGAAAACAATTTCATTTGAGACTTGTGTATTTTATTTCGATTTTAGTATTTACATTAGAGGCTTGTGCACGTGATAACCTTGTTTGGGGATTGAATCAAGTTGACTTCTTTCCATAAGAGAAACTATAATTGGACTTCTATTTTATTTCTGCACTTTATTAGATGTTGGGTTTTAGGCTGACTTGTCTTGGTGGAATAGATGAGTGTCATCATGCCCACAAAATCCACTATATCCCTTTTCATACCATTCTACCAATAGACTTTTTGCATATCATGGTACATATTAGTGGTGCCTAGATGAATAGAATATCTGGAGTTGTGGGCTTCTGCAAGAATCTGTTGTCTCAACTAACCCTAATAGTGAAGCATACCATCTCTCCCTTGGTAGAAAACCTCAACCCTCTTTCTGATAGATTGTATCCTTTAGTTCAAGAAATATTAGATCACTGTCTTGCTTTTCCTTGACCTCTACTACTAAAAGAAGATTTTGACCCATTCTTAACCTTAAAACGCCTACCTAATATGATCATAAGGATAACTCCCGAGCGAGTAAGCATGTGAACATCCTTCACTAGCTCTTTTATATTCTTCCTCAACATGTGCTACACTGGCCATAGATAGTATGTTAAGTACTTAGAATCTTCTACTACATTGGCCTTACGAAGATAGTAATGCACACTCATATCGTAGTCTTACAGAAACTCAAGCCATCGCCTTTAAAGATTAAATTCTTTCTGGGTGAACACATATTAAAGGTTCTTATGGTGTGTGAACACATCTACGTAAACACCATACAAGTAATGTCTCCAAATCTTAAGTTTAAACACCACTGTTGCAAGCTTGAGGTCATGAGTTGGATAGTTCTTTCTCATTCACCTTAAGCTATGCCTGGCAACGGAACTGGGAGGTGCCGATTTCAGTTCCGGTTCTGGTCTGTAATGGTTCTGTCCCGATTCGGTTAGTCTCGATTTTAATTTCGATCTCGGTCCGTCCCAGTCCGGTCTGGTTCAGTAATTTTTCTTATTAAAGGTGAACTAGCCGTTGGGCAACGGGGTTTGGGCCCCACCAACGTCTCTTTCACCCCCATTACTCCCCAATACACCCCCTACTCCCCCTAACTATTTTACTCCCCCAAACTTTTAAAAACTACATTTTCATCCTTTTTCATACCTATAAATACCCCAAATCTTTCATTCTTTTTACTCACAAAAAAATTATCCTCTCAACTCTCAAATCTCACTCAATTCTCTACTCTCTAATCTCTCATTCTCGTTAAAATTACTAAACTTTTTCTTTGAAAATTGGATTTGGAGCTTCAAAATTCAACTTTCAATTTTTGGCTTTCGATCATACACGTCTACTTTTTTAAGTAGACGTTTGGTACATTCTTCCCAACTTTCATCTCACTTTTTTTATTTAGTTATTTATTTGTTTGCATTGTTTATTTATTTATTTATTTTGTGAGTGATTATTTATTTTCCTTACACTTTCGTATTTTATACAATTTATTCACTTTTTATATTTCAATATGGATTCTGGTAAATATTTTATTGAAAAAAGCTAAAGAAAAAAAAAACATAGTTGAAAAGGTTAATAATGCATTTAACTTGAATTCGTTTACTAATAAAAAAAAAGGTAGTTCTTATAAATATAAAACTAGAAAATCTATTATATTAAGAAATACTACGGATGATTATAAGCATGGTAATGAGACTATTTTTGACATTGATAGTAATAGTGGATTAGATCATTATCATGAACATTTACAAAGAAGGTTTGATAATTTTGATGAGGAATTACCTGAAGATGATAAATATGATAACGTTAATGATTATATTGATAGTTTTGATAATAGTGTTGATGTATGTGATGATAATGACACTGAACCGCCAACAGCTACTAATCCCTCGACTCCCGCTCCATTTCGTTGTCCTGCTTCCGTTCCCCCGTGCATTTTAGGACTAAGGTAGAACACGCAAAATGACTTAGAATGAAGATAAAACACAAGCTATTTGTAATGAAAGTAAACATAGAATGAAATATAAAACTGTAGGAAAACAGGGTGGGACGGGGCATTTGAGTAATCATTTAATGTCATGTTGTAAAAATGAATTTTTGCATGTTGAAGCTGTAGCCAAAGCTAAAAAAAATGATACAACCCTTCTTGAAAATGTAGGAGTAGGTGGCTCTAATATGGTCCAAACACAATTAAATCCGTCTAATATTTCTGGTTCTAGTATACAACGGTCATATAGTAGATAAAAAGATCTTGAACAATTAGCTAAAATGATTGTGGTTACGTGTTTGCCATTTAGTTTTGCTGAAAATCACATTTTTATTCATTACATTCAAATTGTATATAATCCACATTTTAAAGGTTTTGCTAGAAATATAGTTTAAAAGGTTATCTTTGATTATCAGGCACAATATTTTCAATATCTTCGTAGATTATTTTGTTATAATATTTGAAAAATAGTTATTACTTCTGATATGTATCGTAGTGTAGATGGTAATGATTATATCACTAATGTTGTACATTGAGTTGATGAAAATTGAAGTTTGCAAAAAAAGAATTTTAGGTTATAAATGTTGTGAATTGCAAAAAATTGGAAGTTAAATTAACTCAAACAATGATAAATATTTTACAAAATATGGAATTCTTGAAAAAATAACTAGTGTCACCTTAGATAATGATTCTAATAATACATTTGTTGTTGAAATGCTTAAATCGTCACTTTGCCCTGTTTATATTGATGGTTTCATATTAGATGTGTTGCACACATATATAAATTAATTGGTAGAGATGGTATACCAATGTATAATGATGGTTGCATGAAAGTTGAAAGTGCATTTCATTTTATTTTTAAATGTGAAGTTAAGCCTAGACGTAGAAAATTGTAAAATCGTTGTTGTGAATTCAACCTTTCACTTAGAAAAATTCCAAAATCGGTGTGTACTAGATGGAATTCTTCATGAAATGCTAGAAGTCGCTTATGAATATACGAAGCCTTTACAAATGGTTTGGAATGCTCATAATCAAATCTGACATATAGACTTGATGAAAATGATTGGAAAAATTTAAAAGAACTTATAGAATTCTTAAAAGTTTTTTATTTAACTACAAAAAAAATTGCACTTTATTATCCAACTATTAGCTCCATTTTACCTAATATCTGTGTTTTTTAAGTAAATTTTATAAATTCAAAAATAAAACAAAACTTGAAGCATTTGTTAAGAATATGATTGAAAAATTTAAAAAATATTTTATTCCTATTCCTTAAATTTGTTTAACCGCTTGTTAGGTAAACCCACATTACAAAGATGTAGGTGCATATCGAATGGTAGATAAAATATATTTTAATTTCAGTATTGATATTGAAGATGAAGATGATGGAATGCATAATTGTCAACAAGTTAAATATAGTATTAAAATTGAAGCTAGAAAATTGTATGACTTGTATAATTCTAATATAAGTAATGTAGTACGTAATGAAGAACCTCAAAGTTCTAGGTCTAAATATAATGAAGATGATATGTTAGATTCTTATCTTGATATTCCCCATAATGGTAGAAATAATTTTGACGCATATATTAATCAAAATATAGAACCTACTTCTGATAATCGAAAATGGTGGAGCAATCGTGGCAAGGGATTTTCAAAACATTAACCGGTTGCTCGAGATGTGTTAGCTATTCAAGAGTCTTCAGTGGCTTCGGAAGGCGCTTTTAGTGCAACAATATTTAAAATTGAAGAGCATAGACATTCATTAGCAGAAGATAGCTTGAAGATATCGTTTTATCTAGAGATTGGATTAATGGAGAGAGAAGGACTTATGGTCGTCCACCTTTACCGACCAAATTTGAAAGTAACGTTAATGAAATAATGCAAGAGTGTAGTGACGATGGCAGTGATGCAATGGAGAGAGTATCTAATGAACCGATTCCCGAGCATGTTACTAGAGAAATACTAAATGATTTAAGAAATAATTTGTATGGTAGCATGACCTATTAAATTTAAATATGTATTAGTATGAGTATGATAATTCGAGATCTAATTTAAACAGAACCCTACCTAAAAGGTGGTTGTGTAGATTAGATTTTTAATAATATACTAATTTTTTGTAACACATATTGTACTAGTTTTGGATTAATATTAATAAAGGTCTATAGGCTATTTGCCTTAATTTTTTTTAATTATTGTCTTAAATTTAAATATTTCAAACTTAAATTTGTGTGATATTTAAGCTTTATATTATTATTATGTTTTAAATTTTTAATTTAATTTTTTCAAACTTTTAAAGTGTGAAAGTTAAACTTTTATACTTTTAAAGTTTGAAGTTTAAATTTTCAAACTTTAAAGTGTGAAATTTAAACTTTGATACTTTTAAAGTTTGAAAGATTGAAATTTAAATTTTCAAACTTTTAAACTGTGAAATTTAAATTTTAATACTTTTAAAGTTTGGAAGTTTGAAATTTAAATTTTCATACCGGTTCGAGATGGCTCTATATATATTTTTCTGGAACTACCGGTCCAGTACCAATACGGTTCCGCCCCATTGATACCGGTTCAGTGTTGTTTCTAGTACATCCTGGACCGGTTCTCCCGATTCCGGTACCTTTGCCAAACGTACGTTAAGTTGTCTAGTTTCATAAGTTATAACCTTACCTTGATTCATCAACACACAACCTACGCCAACTCTGGAGGCATTGAAATCGATCACACAACCGATTGAACCCTCCGGTAGAGTCAAAACAAGAAATTGTAGTCAACCTAGTTTCATTTATGCGAAGATCTTCTTAGAATCATCTGATCACTTAAACATATCTTTTTTTTGAGTCAACTTAATCAATATAGAGGCTATGGATGAAAATCATTCCATGAACCTACTGTAATAACCCGCTAGACCCAAGAAACTGCTGATATCTATAGGAAAGATAGGTTTGAGCCATTATTTTACTGCTTGTATTTTCTAAGAATCTACTAGGATCCCTTCGCTAGACACAATGTGATCAAGAAAAGTAGTGGATTGCAACCAAAACTCACATTTGCTAAACTTAGAGAATCGGTCTTTGAGAGTTTGCAAAATGACCCTCAAATGATTCGTATGTTCTTCCTCATTCCTAGAGTAAATGAACATATTATCAATAAACACTACCAAAAACTGGCTTTTACCCACAATTATTTAGCCACGGTTTGACAAAGTGGTAAAATCATCAAATTAAATGAAAATTCTCTACGACTAAAAGGCTGAAGCTAAAATATCATTACAAAATAAGGCGGGACTTAAAACTTCACTCCCTCTCGTTTATCTTTTAATTTCCACATTATTTTTCTTACATCATCTTTCTTAACTTTTCCACCAATTTTTTTTTACCAAAATTGAGAAGAAAGAAACCAACACTCAAATCTATCAACAAAGATGGAATACTTCTGCACCGTTCTAAAATTTGATTGCGTCAAATAGTAGCAGAAAGTAGTAAAATCATTTTCAGGTCACCAATCTCCGCTACCCAAGATTTTCAAGTTAATTTTTTGTCCAATTTTCAATGGGTTTCTTTGAGGGTTTCTCTTTGTGTAAAATTTCTTTTAACTTTGATAGGGTTGTGGGATTTTAGGCAAATAAACTTGTACTTAATTTTTATAGTTTGTTCAATCAATTCTTTAATGAAAAATCTAGAGAAAACTTGTTGTGGGTTTGTACAGGTTTTGCTTGGAGAAAATAGATGTTGGCTATTTCTTTTTGTCGTGTTGATAATTGCCTGGTGATTTCGTTGTGTTTATTATCCATGTGGTTTATGTTGTTGCTTTGGCTTGAACCATGGTCTAATGTTTGATGAATGTGTCTAAATTAAGCAAAGTGGATAATCTTGAGGAACTGACTTGGGATTTAGGCTTAGATGAAAACGTTACATTATTCTAACCATGTGATTTTCGAGGGAATTTAAGTGAGCTTGCGAATAGGTTTGCAATCACTAGGTCTTTTCTATTTGAAACTTTTGATTTTCTTAGTAGCTTTGAATTAACTGACCATATACTGCAGTACTATTATTTACGTTCTTTTTTACAATTCTGTGTTGGGACTAATTAGGAACTGGCTAAATGGTATGTTATGTTAATATATTTTTAGCCTGTTTTTGCTAATATGTTTTGCTTAACTATTATAATGTGAGAGCATTATACTTGGTGTAATGGAGTTGATTGGGAGCGCTATGAGATAAATCTTATCTTCATTATTGATATGGTGGTTGTTCTATCCCTAACATCTATCTCCCTGCCAGTGAATACTTGTCTAGTAACTTAAATTATGTATTTGTGCCTGAGTTTGAATTTTGTACTTTCAAAATGAACATCTGAAAAAGGTGCATCAGTCTTAGGACATGTCACTAGTCCTTTGATGTTTGTCTTAAGCAAATGTCTTGTTTATAATTCAATGTCGTTATCACTAAGCAAACTTGTTTATCATCAACTTTTTTTGTTAGTAATTTCTATTTTTTAGTAGTGACGTAAATCAACATTACTCTCTTGAAATACAAAATTTCTTTAACTGTGTGAATAAGCAGATTCTGAATGTTTGACAAAAAAGTGTATAAGATCAACATATCTCTTATTGTTTATATTAGAGAGAGAATCAGTGTCTTGTCATTTTAATTGTCTGATTGACTTAATCATGTTGATTTGAGATTATCCATAAGTGTATCCATTGACTCTTCTATGTGAATCTATATTATGTCATTAGCTTCCTCCTTTCAGTTGGTTCAAACATGTGTATTTCTCTTGTACTCAGTTTGTAAATGGATGGAAACTGGTATCTAGAAACAAGTTTCTTTTTACAGATATGTGAAAGATATGAACTTGTGAGTGCACCAGGGGTGAGGAACAGAACACAGTGTATATTTAGTGAAGCAGCCATAATAGGAAACCATAGCTGAAGAAAGTCATACATAATCAAATCTAGTTTCAAAGTATTAAGAATATGGAGAAAACTAATGTGAGCCATGTCCATGGATTTTTGTTAGAGTGGACATGAGGTAGGGTGGGATGCCATTTGTGGTGTGGTAGTGAGGAGGATGTTTCGAAGGTGAATTTCTACTATCTCTGCTTAGAATATTATCGGAGTATCAATGATGTCGTTGTTTCTTAATATTGGTCGCTTGAGCCTTCTGGTATTTGAAACTACCTTCTTAATAGTTAATTCAAACACTACTTATTTTGAAACAAACAAAATTGATCCAACGAACTTCCTAATACTACCATTTTAGGCTAGTGAGTTGTGTCCATTATTCCAAATTACCAACTCCCTTTGTTTCAATTTATGTGGCTTACTTTCCTTTTTAGTTCGCCTATAAAAAGAATGTTGCTTCTTTGTGTTTAGTAAGTATTTAATTCATTGACTTCTATTCTACCCTTAATGACACTCCATTATAAAAATGTCGGACAAAAAGCCTCATGTGTACTTATGATATGGTTTTACGAATGAGAAGAATTGTCATTCGTGGTTTGAAGTCTGAATATATCCTGTTTGTGACGTCGATTCAAGGATGGGCTCAACAACCATCCTTGGAGGAATTTGAAAATTTGTTGTCGTCACAGGAATTACTAGCCAAGCAGTTGGCTAGTGTGTTTGTCAAAGATGGAGAAGGAGATGCTCTTGTAGCTAACAAGAGAAACTTCAAAGGAAAATCAAGAGATATGTCGCACTCTCGATCCTCAGGTGATCCTGACAAGAAGGAAGAGTCTTCTAACTATTACGGCAAGAAGCCTCTTAGATGTTATCGATGTGGAAACATAGGACACATAAAAATATATTGCCGAGCCAAAGAGAGCAATATGACACAAAAAGTTGCTGAAGAAGAAGAAGAGTGGGAACAATGTTTAGCAACTGAGGCTCGAGTAATAGATGTCATGATTTCCATCAATCTTGAAAGAGAATGGATCGAGGATTTAGAATATAATATATTCAATCACTTGGAGAAGCAAGAAGCTGATGTTGTCGGCACGAAGCAAGAATTTTTTGAAGATGTTCCAAGTGGTGATATGGAAGTTTCTATTGAAGAAATCAAAGAAGAAGGTCCCGAACATGCAATATCTGAAACTACATGTGTTAGTGGCGACCTTTATAGTGAAAGCATTGATGGAGAAGTACTGGAAGCGGAAGTATTTGGTCAACCATCTACAATATCAAGGCCGACTCGAAGCAATTTGTGAAAGCAGATGGAGAAAAGTAAAGATCAAATAGAGAATGAAATTGATATTGAAGTCTCAAGGACAAAGGTTATGATTTTTGAAAGTTCTGAAGATGCCAACAAATCTATCAAGGAGATAATAGATGAATATGATAGTGGATCATATGTAGATCTTGAGACTTCACAGAAAATTGATAGTGTTTTTCTGGATAATATAATTATCGAGAAGTTAAGAAAAAGGGGGAGTCTGAGAACTCAACAAGGAGATAATTTCCATGGATCAATTACTAATGAAGAATCTTCATCAATTGAAGAACCAAGAGGACTTCGGAAGAAATTGAGACATGGCGTCAAGCTTCGTTTGAGTTCTTCTATGATAAGTGTGGGATAGTTTCCAAAAAAAATCACTTTAAGGGGGAGTGTGAAAAATAAAGATGATTTTTTGGAGGTACAAAAACATCTTAAATATTTATTAGAACTTTGTAGAATTGGGTAGAATAAATATCTTTGATATTTATACTTAAAGAAAAATCTAGATAATTAGATATTTAGAGTAAAGAATAAAATAATCTAGATTTTGTTAGATATTTAGAAGATAGACTCATCTAGATTTTTCTTGTAGAT
This sequence comes from Solanum pennellii, assembly GCF_001406875.1. Classification (NCBI taxonomy): domain Eukaryota; kingdom Viridiplantae; phylum Streptophyta; class Magnoliopsida; order Solanales; family Solanaceae; genus Solanum; species Solanum pennellii. The sequence goes on from NC_028641.1 coordinate 60,306,172, forward strand.
CTTTCTAGAATAATTTCTAGAAGCATCCCTATACTAGTATAAATAGGGGTGACCATAGTCACTTGTAATCAACCAAAATCAACTAGTCTACTTCGATGTCAAAGTTTTCTCATTCAAAATATTCCTTCTCCTTTCTAGCTTCCTCTTCTTTAGTTGAATCTTCCGATCTTAGTTAACAATCTTGGACTAGAAGGAGGGTTCCCCAATTATACTCCTCTGCTATTCTCTACAACACTAATATAACATATTTGGAGCAACAGAGCTAAAATGAAATAAAATCTATATTAACAAAGAGAGAGAGAGATAACTAATACCAATATAAGTTACTGATCTTAAAATCTGATATCTCAAAACATAAGAATGGTAACAAATTCAACAGTGCTCTTAGAGAATTTAGTAAAAACATTACTACATATCATATTAAACAAAATATTTCAAAAATTGACCAGATAAATCCAATATGCACACCCTTGTTTAAGGAGTTTGCAGTACCTCAATAGTAAGCTGTTGTGATAATTGCGACTCACTTTGTAAGCAACTTCATTCTTGCAGTAATTCATTTCAAGTCAAGATGCGACCTATTTTTGGCTGTAAACTCCTTTCACTGGCACATCACCATGTTGGATTTTATTTGCCCTAATTTCTTACCATAAATAGGTTTTCCTTTTAGGAAAAGGTTTTGAATTGACTAATCCTTTGTCTAGTAGGAAAAGGTTTAGGACTCTATAAATAGAGACATGTTCCTTCTAACTTAATAAGCATTCACAATGTAGTCTTAAATGGCTTTGAGAGTTTTGGTTAGGGGGAGAGTTTGTGGGTCACAAACTTGATACGTTATCACTTGTGTGAACCTCCCATGTATTCCAAGTGAATTTGTTGAGGTTGTTTTTCTCTGTATTTTGTACTCTCATATTTATAGTGGATTGCTCATCTCCTTTGTGGACGTAGGTCGATTGACCGAACCACGTTAAATCTTTGTGTCTTTTGATATATTTCTCGTTGTCTTCTTACTCGTGGTTTTTTGAGGTTTGCTTTGCTAGCTTCTGCATTTACATTTGCTTATTTTCCATCCCAACAAGTGGTATCAGAGCCAGATTCAATGATGGAGTCATGTTTAGTGGTTCGATAATCGATGATTGAACCAGGTTAGAAAGAGGTGTTCATCTTGGCGGTGTAGTTCTAGCAACAATCATTTTGACAGTAATGAAGATTTTGTTGGAGAAATTTTTTCAGAGAGGTTCTCTGTGTTGAGACATAAATTATGCAAAGGAGATTATGGAGAGGAGAAGCAACTTGTTGAAGATTAAGTGAAGAAGGTGAACAAATTTATTTTGTTAGATCAGGTCAAGGGGGAGATCTGTTGGGTTTTATTTGCCCTGATTTCTTACCATAAATAGGTTTTCCTTTTAGGTAAAAGGTTTTGGATTGACTAATCCTTTTTCTAGTAGGAAAAGGTTTAGGACTCTATAAATAGAGACATGTTCCTTCTAACTTAATCAGCATTCACAATGTAGTCTTAAAGGGCTTTGAGCGTTTTGGTTAGGGGGAGAATTTGTGGGTCACAAGCTTGATACGTTATCACTTGTGTGAACCTCCCATGTATTCTGAGTGAACTGGTTGAGGTTGTTTTTCTCTGTATTTTGTACTCTCATATTTATAGTGGATTGCTCATCTCCTTTGTGGACGTAGGTCGATTGACCGAACCACGTTAAATCTTTGTGTCTGTTGGTATATTTCTCGTTGTCTTCTTACTCGTGGTCTTTTGAGGTTTGCTTTGCTAGATTCCGCGTTTACACCTGCTTATTTTCGATCCTAACACACCGTAGGGTCATTCAGCTGGTAGAATTGGCTATAGAAATAATCTCATCATACACTATGTTGTAAGTAGATTGGTCATCATTGGTTTCTATAGGTGGTTGAATTAATAATTTAATACAGTTGGAACTCTTTGCTCTCGATAAGGCGACATACAATTGGCCATGAGAAAACACAGGTTCACGTAAGTAAATTCCAACATGATCTAAAGTTTGTCCCTAACCTTTATTTATTGTCATAGCAAAACACAATCGTACTGAAAATTGTGTTCTTTTAAATGGGATAGGTAGTTTTTCATCATCTGAAGATAATAGTGGTATTCTGGGAATAAATGTGTGTATTCTTAAAATCACCATTGGCTATTTTAGCACTGATTAACGACTCTTAAAATTACAAAATGTTAGTCGTGTACCATTGCATAAACCTTCAGAAGGATTTAAATTTCTCAATAACATAATAGGGCAATTCTTTTTCAAGGTAAGTTTGTAAGGAGGTAAACCAGCAGGATTCAATTAATGTAAAAAATCTTCAAACTGACTTTGATCATTTTGTTCAATAGTTTCATCAATTGCAACAAACGTTTTACCGTCTGTGGGAAATTGAGCTATAAGTCAATCATTTAACTCATCGACAAAGTCATTTTTTGTTGTCAAAATAACATGGGAAGTTATCCGGGTAGAATCCTGAACAGATGTATGAAAATTGGGATATATTATTTTGAACAGAAGATCTAATGATTCCTTTTCAGTAGTGTAACGAACAATGAAATACCTTGGAATATTGATTTTGTTATCCATGTTAGTTGTTTCTTTTCCATTTCCAATGCGCATCAGATATTCACAGAAAGTTTGGGCACACATATTTTTGTAAATCGTAATTTTCAAATTGATTCCATATTTCTGAGTTCAATATGCTTTCACGAATGAAGTTTTATTTTTTTCCACCTCGAACCACAGGAAGAGTTTGTCTAAAATCTCCACCAAATACGACAACTTTTCCACCAAACAACACATTTGAATCCATTATATCTGTTGGGTTATGGGCCTTTTTCCCTTCCTATGTGGATAAATAAAAGCCCAATTTGGACCAACCCATTTTTGCCCATAGGCCCATTCTTATGAGGCAAATATAAGCCTATTTAGGCCTTATTTTCATATACACAGAGAGTTTTTTCAGCAGCCAAAAAGAGAGAAAGAGAGCAGTTTTCGCAGTGAAAATTCAGCCCTAACAGCAAACTTCAAATTGCGATTTCTGCTTCGTTTCTTGTCCGATTGAGCTGATTTTTGGACAGCATATTATATTCATCTCAATATTTGATTAGGAACTGACAGAGTTGGATTTGGTGGCCTGCAGCTTCAGTTTTGCTGTC
>NC_028641.1:60310617-60346041 GCF_001406875.1 Solanum pennellii
TCTTTGTTAATGCCTTGTCTTTCCCAACAAAGTGGTATCAGAGCATTGGTTATTGTTGATTGTCATTTTTGAATGATGGAGGCAAATATGAGCAAAATGGTGTGTTTAAATGGTAGTAACTATCATATTTGGAAAGGCAAGATGAAAGATCTTCTATTTGTCAAGAAGATGCATTTACCTGTGTTTGCTTCTAATAAGCCTCAGTCTTTGAATGATGAAGAATGGGAATTTGAGCATCTGCAGGTTTGTGGCTATATTAGACAATGGGTTGAAGATAATGTTAGAAATCATATTGTGAATGAGACACATGCCAAAAGTTTGTGGGACAAGCTCGAGACACTTTATGCTTCGAAGACTGGCAACAACAAGTTGTTCCTATTGAAACAATTAATGAATATCAGGTATAAAGAGGGCACTCCTATTTCTGATCATATTAATGATTTTCAGGGTGTTCTTGACCAGCTGTCCGGAATGGGTGTAAAGTTTGATGATGAGATACAGGGACTTTGGCTTCTTAATACTCTGCCAGACTCTTGGGAAACTCTTCGAGTTTCTTTGACTAATTCTGCTCCCAGTGGTGTTGTAACCATGGAATATACTAAGAGTGGTGTCTTGAATGAAGAAATGAGAAGAAGATCTCAAGCCTCATCTTCTTCAGCTTCACACTCCGATGTTTTGGTTACTGAAGATAGGGGGAGAAACAAGTCCAGAGGTCAGAATGATAGAGGTAAAAGTAGAAGCAAGTCAAAGTCTAAATACAAGAATATTACATGTGACTATTGCCACAAGAATGGGCATATCATGAAATATTGTTACAAGCACAAGAGAGATATGAGACAACAAAAGAGAGAAGGCGATAATGAAAATCGTGTTGCTGTTGTTGCTAATGATGATCTTCTTGTTTCTTGTGATGCAAATGCCATTAATCTTGTTCGTGATGAGTCTAGCTGGTTTGTGGATTCTGGTGCTACTTCTCATGTCACGCCAAAGAAGGAATTATTTTCTTCTTATACTCCAGGTAATTTTGGAACGTTGAAAATGGGCAATAATCATGAAGTTGAAGTTATTGGCATTGGGACAGTTTGTTTGGAAAGTAACAATGGTTCCAAACTAGTTCTCAATAATGTCAAGCATGCTCCAGATGTTCGCTTGAATTTGATTTCTGTGGGATATCTTGATGATGAGGGTTATGTTAATACACTTGGTGTTGGCCAGTGGAAGCTTACTAGAGGTTTGATGGTTGTGGCCCGTGGTGACAAGTTGTCTAACTTGTATGTATTTCAGGGCTCCATGTCCAGAGACTCAGTAAATTTGGTGGAGAATGATACTTCATCAGAGTTATGGCATAGAAGGCTGAGTCATATGAGCGAGAAGGGGATTGATAGTTTGGCTAAGAAAAATTTGCTTTCTGGAGTGAAACAAGCAAAGTTGAAGAAATGTGTTCATTGCTTAGCCGGTAAACAGAAAAGAGTTTCTTTTCAGAGTCATCCGCCTTCAAGAAAGCTTGATTTGCTGGAGTTGGTACATTCTGATTTGTGTGGTCCTTTTAAGGTAAGATCTCATGGTGGTGCACTTTACTTTGTGACTTTTATTGATGATCATTCTCGCAAACTCTGGGTATTTCCTTTGAAGTCCAAGGATCAAGTACTTGATGTGTTCAAGAGTTTTCAGGCCTTGGTTGAAAGACAAACAGGGAAGACATTGAAATGCATCCGCTCAGATAATGGTGGTGAGTATATTGGTCCTTTTGATAGATATTGCAGAGAGCAGGGTATTAGGCATCAGAAAACTCCTCCAAAGACTCCTCAGTTAAATGGTTTAGCAGAGAGGATGAACAGAACTCTAGTTGAGAGGGTTAGATATATGCTTTCAGATGCTAAGCTGTCAGATTCCTTTTGGGCAGAAGCACTTAATACTGCTGCTTATGTTATCAATTTATCTCCTGCTGTTGCTTTAGATGGTGATGTCCCTGACAGAGTTTGGACTGGTAAGAATGTTTCTTATGATCATCTTAGAGTCTTTGGGTGTAAAGCCTTTGTACATGTTCCTAAGGATGAAAGGTCAAAGTTGGATGTTAAAACTAGGCAGTGTATCTTCATTGGTTATGGTCAAGATGAATTTGGCTATCGTTTCTATGATCCTGTTGAGAAGAAACTTGTTAGAAGCCGTGATGTTGTGTTCTTTGAAGACCAAACAATTGAAGATTTTGACAAAGCTGACAAGGCTGATTTTCAGAGTAGTGAGAGCTTAGTTGATGTTGATCCAGTTCCTTTGACTATTGCACCGGAAGAAAATCTTCATAATGATGAAAATCAAGTTGATAATGAAGATGGTGATCATGTTCAGAATGACCGGCATGATGTTGTTGATGCTCCAGTGCAAGATGATGTGGTTGTCCAACAACCAATTATAGATGCTCCAGAGAGTTCTCTCAGACGATCTAGTAGAGAGAGAATTCCTTCATCTCGTTATTCTCCCAATGAGTATGTACTCTTGACTGACGGGGGAGAACCTGAGAGTCTTGATGAGGCCATGGAAAGTGAAGAAAAAGAAAGGTGGTTTGATGCTATGGAAGATGAGATTAAATCCTTGCATGATAATCATACCTTTGATTTGGTTAAGTTACCTAAAGACAGAAAAGCTTTGAAAAACAGGTGGGTTTTTCGGGTGAAACATGAAGATGGTAATCCAGTTCCACGGTACAAAGCTAGATTAGTTGTCAAGGGATTTAATCAGAAAAGGGGAGTTGATTTTGATGAGATATTCTCTCCAGTTGTGAAGATGTCATCCATTCGTGTGGTTCTAGGCTTGGCTGCAAGTCTAGATTTAGAGGTTGAGCAAATGGATGTTAAAACTGCTTTCCTCCATGGTGACTTAGATGAAGAAATTTATATGGAGCAACCGGAAGGTTTTGAAGTCAAGGGTAAAGAGAATTATGTTTGCAAATTGAAGAAGAGCTTGTATGGTTTGAAACAAGCTCCCAGGCAGTGGTACAGGAAGTTTGGTTCTTTTATGAGTCAGCAGGGCTTCAAGAAGACTTCTTCAGACCATTGTGTTTTTGTGCAAAAGTTCTCTGATGGTGACTTTATTATTGTGTTGCTTTATGTTGATGACATGCTTGTTGTTGGTCATAATACTTGCAGGATTCAGAAGTTGAAGCAAGAGTTGAGTAAGTCTTTTGCTATGAAAGACTTAGGACCAGCAAGGCAGATTCTTGGCATGCAGATTGTCCGTGATAGAAAGGCCAAGAAATTGGTATTATCACAAGAGAAGTACATTCAGAAAGTACTTCGCAGATTCAGCATGGACAAAGCTAAGGTTGTCAGTACACCTTTAGCTATGCACTTCAAATTGAGCACGAAACAGTGTCCTTCTAGTGATGATGAGAAGGAAGATATGAAGAAAGTTCCTTATGCTTCAGCTGTTGGTAGTTTGATGTATGCGATGGTTTGTACAAGACCGGATATTGCTCACGCTGTTGGAGTTGTTAGCCGTTTTCTTTCTAATCCGGGAAGAGAACATTGGAATGCTGTGAAGTGGGTTATGAGATATCTCTGTGGCACTTCTAGTCTGAGTTTGTGTTTTGGTACAGGGAAGCCTATTCTTTGTGGTTATACTGATTCAGACATGGCTGGTGATGTTGATACTCGCAAGTCTACTTCAGGGTACTTGGTTACTTTTGCAGGGGGAGCTGTGTCTTGGCAATCTAGGTTGCAAAAATGTGTTGCTCTATCTACTACAGAAGCTGAGCTTATTGCTGTCGTTGAAGCTTGTAAAGAATTGCTTTGGATGAAGAGATTCTTGGGGGAACTTGGTTGTGCTCAAGAGAGGTATGTGCTTTATTGTGACAGTCAAAGTGCTATACATCTTGGCAAGAATTCTACGTTCCATGGTCGGTCTAAACACATTGATGTGAGATACCATTGGATTCGAGATGTGTTGGATTCTAAGTTGCTTGAGCTTGAAAAGATTCATACAAATGACAATGGTTCCGATATGATGACTAAAGCTTTGCCAAGAGGGAAGTTTGAAGATTGTTACATGGTCGCCGGGATGGCGGTCTCCTCCACATAGTCGTGAGGGGGAGAATTGTTGGGTTATGGGCCTTTTTCCCTTCCTATGTGGATAAATAAAAGCCCAATTTGGACCAACCCATATTTGCACATAGGCCCATTCTTATGAGGCAAATATAAGCCTATTTAGGTCTTATTTTCATATACACAGAGAGTTTTTTCAGCAGCCAAAAAGAGAGAAAGAGAGCAGTTTTCGCAGTCAAAATTCAGCCCTAACAGCCAACTTCAAATTGCGATTCCCGCTTCGTTTCTTGTCCGATTGAGCTGATTTTTGGAAAGCATACTATCTTAATCTCAATCTTTGATTAGGAACTGACAGAGTTGGATTTGGTGGCCTGCAGCTTCAGTTTTGCTGTCGTGAACAGTAGCTGCGAAATTGGTGATTTTGCTCCTTTAATTCTCTAGATTTGGTGCAATCTTATTTTGTTGTTGCTCGTTGTTTGGCACTTGTTTTGTGGCCAATTTTGGAGAACAATATTTTAACTCTTGGTGATTATAGTGGAGTATTTGGTCCCGTGGTTTTTTACTCTTCACATCGAAGGGTTTTCCACGTAAATCTTGGTGTCTTGTGTGATTGGTTTATTATTGCCTTGTTATATTTGTTTGGTTGAATTACTTGCTGCCTTACTATCATATTGCTTCTGGTTGTTTGTCTTCTCTTGGTTCAAATCGAGAAGGGAAAGTATAGACTTGGGTATTCTTCCACTGTTATCCTGTCAGGCATTCTTTGTTAGTGCCTTGTCTTTCCCAACAATATCTTTCAAAAGAGAGTCCAATGCTTCAATCATGGTTTTTTTGCCATTGATACTTCATCACATACAATTAGTTTTGCATCGTGAATTAAAGATGCTAGTGAACTTTGCTTGTTGATATTACATGAGAATTTTTCATCAATATTAACTGGGATTTTAAATCGTGAGTGTGTTGTTCTGCCTCCAGGAAGGATTGAAGCAGCAACACCAGAGGTAGCTGTGGCTAAAGCTACAAAGCCTTTAGATCTTACTGTTGCTAATAAAGCACAATATAAGAATGTCTTACCACTTCCACCAAGACCGTCAATAAAAAAAGCTCCGCTTTTATTGCTAAATACTCTTTCAAAGATCATTTCATATGCTATTTTCTGTTCTGTATTAAATTTTTGGTGTAATAGAGAATCTTCATCATTTACAATGATATTTCTTTCGAAATACACTTCTTTCGCCTCTTTTGTTATTTTCGATGATGTGATAATTTCTGGAACAAGATTGAACTCGTTCATATCATGTCTCATAGAATGTAATACATCGTTTATATGGTTTAAGACTGCAAGGCGAATTTCTTGTACCATAATATTGCTCAAGTTCCTAAAGTCTCCAGACATTGAATCTTCAAATTGTTTCCACAAAATTATAGCAACCATAGTAATAATTTACTAATTGGCTTTTGTTACTGTGCGTGTAAATTCTTCTACAAAATTATTAGCATTTGTTTCTTGCTCTAGCCATAATGCTGCTACTTCCGATACACTTGGTAGGTTAAATATGTAGGAAATATGAAAGGAAAAATAATATCTTTAGAAATTGCTCAAGTTTATTATAGGCTACTTAAGGCCACTTGAGATGATTACAATCATCAACTACATCACTATTTATACTACTCAAAAATAGAAAACAAAAAGTCTTGCACAAATAACTAAATACATGTATTACAATTTACTAGATACATGTACTACGAAATCCTAAAGAGACTTCTTGAAAAACTAAGAGACAATTTTGGAAGACTAAACATTGATGCATTAATTCCAACACTCCCCCTTAATGCATTTGCTTGATAACTCCAATGCGTTCTCGAAGATAGCAAAATTTTTCTCTAGGAAGTGCTTTGGTGAAGATGTCAGCAAGTTTTTCTCCTGTCTGACAATAATGCAACTGAATTTCGCCTTTCGCTTGTGCTTCTTGGATAAAATGATACTTGATGGAAATATGCTTTGATCTTTCATGGCTGACTGGATTCTTGGCAGTTGCAATTGCTGATTTGTTATCACAATACCGAACAGTCCCTTTTTTTTTTGTTATTTACCAATGTCTTCAACTATTCTCCTAAGATAAATAGCTTGAGAAGTAGCCTTGGATGCTGAAACATATTCTGCTTCGGCAGTGGATTGAGCAACAACACTTCGCTTTTTTAATAACCAAGAACAAATGCTTGATCCAAATAAGAAAGCATAACCAGAAGTACTCTTCATGTCATCTATACTTCCAGCCCAATCACTATCAGAATAACCAATTAAGTTCAAATTTCCACCAAATTTGTACATTATCCCATAATCCATTGTTCCTTGCAAGTAGCGTAGAACACGCTTTGCATCTCCAAAATGGACTTGGCTTGGTCCTTGCATGAATCTGGATAATAAACTAGCAGCAAACATAATATCTGGCCTTGTTAAAGTAAGATATAGCAAACTTCCAATCAAACTCCTAAAAAGTGAGCTACTTACTTTCTTTTCTCCATCATTTTTTCTAAACTTCTCATTTGCTGCTAATGGTATGGCCACAGACCTCCAATCCATCATTTTGAATTTTTGGAGAATACTTTTAGTATACTTCTTTTGAGAAATGAAAATTCATTCTTTCACTTGAGAAACTTCGATGCCCAAGAAATAATTTACAATCCAAGATCACTCATTTCATAAGCTTGCATCATATCTTGTTTGAAATTTTGCATCATCTTTACATCATTTCCTGTAAAGAGCAAATCATCCACATAGAGACAAACAATGATAATGCTGCCATGTTCTTTCTTCACATACAAAGTGGCTTCACTTTTCCTTCTCTGAAAATTATTTTTCAGAAAGTATGTATCAATTTCATTGTACCAGGCTCTTGGAGCTTGCTTCAGCCGGTAAAGAGCTTTTTTTAGTCTATACACATTTTCTTCTCCCCCTTGAACAAAAAATCCTTGAGGTTTCTCAATATAAATCTCTTCATCAAGTTTTCCATTCAGAAATGCTGATTTAACATCAAGTTGAAATATCTTCCATTCCTTTTGTGCAGCAACAGCAATTACAGTTCTAATTATTTCAAGACGAGCAACTGGAGAGAAAGTTTCATAAAAATCTATACCTGGTTTTTGCGTGAAGCCTCTAGTAACCAACCTTGATTTGTGCTTTTGAATATTTCCTTTCTTATTGAGTTTGATTTTGTAAATCCATTTTAGACTTACAACTTCTCTTTCTCTAGGAATAGCCACAAGCTCCCAAGTATTATTTTTTTCGATCATTCGAATTTCTTCTTCCATGGCTTTCTTCCAAACATCATGTTTTATTGCTTCTTCATAATTTTCTGGCTCAACACTGGCAAAATTACATCTTTGATAAATGTCACTCAACATTGTTGTTCCTCTTGGAGGCGGTTCTTCATTATCTGAATCTGGGATTTCTCCCTCTTGAGAGACATCTTCATCTTTCTCATCCTCTTTTTGATTTGAAGATATGATAGCAGTATTCTCTATCTTTTTATCCTCCCAATTCCATGTTGTTTTTNGTTATTTTTTCATCAAAATGACATCTTTACTAACAACAAGTTTGTTAGTTTTGACATCGAGAAGCATATATCCTTTTGTCACATCACTATAACCAAGAAAGACACATTTTTGACTTTTTTCATCCAATTTTGTTCTTTTCTCAGCAGGTACATAAGCATAACAAATACACCCAAAAATTTTAAAATGACTTACAGAAGGTTTAATTCCACTCCAAGCTTCAACTGGTGTCTTGTCCTTAAGTGCCTTTGTTGGACACCTGTTAAGGATGTGAACTGTTGTATGCACTGCTTCTGCCCAAAAATATTTTGGCAGCCCTTTCTCATTCATCATAGTTCTGGCCATTTCAACAATTGTTCTATTTCTTCTTTCAGATACACCATTTTGTTGAGGAGTATACCCTGCTGTAAGTTGCTTCTGAATGCCTTCATTTTTGCAATATTCTTCAAATTCTCGACTTGTGTACTCACCTCCTCGATCATTGCGAATGGTTTTGATGCTGCAACCTTTTTGCTTCTCAACAAGGGCTTTAAATTTCTTGAATGTAGCAAATGCTTCTGAATTTTCTTTCAAGAAATAAACCCAAGTCATTCTTGAGAAATCATCAATAAAGATTAGAAAATACCTTTTACTTCCAAGAGATGGAGTCTTCATTGGTCCAAAAATGTCGGTATGAATTAGTTCCAAAAATACACTTGCTCTCCAAGACACCCCTTTTGGAAAAGACTTCCTGTGTTGCTTTCCCATTATACAACTTTCACATGTATCCACCTCAGTATGTATCTCAGGAAGGCCTTGCACCATGTCCTTTTGCTTGAGAAGCTTTAAACCATGAAAATTCATGTGACAAAATCTTTTGTGCCAAATCCATGAATCATCTACAATTTCATTTTTTAATGCATTGTAATGAAATTGCAAAGGGAAGTTTCTTTTTATCATCTTTACTTCAACAATGACTTGATTTGGCTCAATTTTATCATAAATCTTGCAATAATTATCTCTAAACACAAGAGAATAACCATTTTCCATGAGTTGACCAACACTAAGCAAATTTTCTTTCAAGTCAGGAACATAAAGAACATCATGAATTTTCTTACCGCATCCTTTCATGTTGATCGAAATAGTACCTTTACCTTTCGCATCAACTAAGGCTCCATTCCCCATCTTCACTTTAGTAGTGATGCTATTATTAATTGAGAGGAAAGCCTTTTCATCTCCAGTCATGTGATTACTACAACCACTATCAACATACCATTCATTGCTTTTTGTTGAAGCATCAGATTTAGAAGCAAAGAAAAGATTTTCTTCCCTTTCTTCCTCATGTTTTTCACAAAAATTTGCTTGCTCCCGTTTCTTGTGCCAACAATCCTTTTCAACGTGGCCAAACTTTTTACAAAAGTTACATTGGGGCTTGCCTTTGTGCCAACATTTTTCTGCATTGTGATTAGTCTTTTTGCAAACTTTACAAAAAAGACTAGAGTTTTTCTCACCTTTTTCTTCAACCTTCTTGGAAGAACCATCATGATCCTGCTTCTTTTTTGGCTTTTGATTTTTCTTCTGATGATTTTTTGAGAAATTTTGAGAATTCTCATTTATTTTAAACTGGAAAGCCGTCTCTTTGGGTTGATCTTCACGAAAAAATCTTCGCTTCTCGTGTGCACGAAATGATCCAACTAGCTCTTTGATGGAAAGCTTAGAAAGATCTTTCGTCTCCTCAGTGATAGCAACGATGTACTCATACTTTTCTGTGACACTAATTAGAATCTTTTCCACAACTTGTTGGTCAGAAATTGTATCAATATGATTTCTCATTTCATTAACAATATTCATGACTCTTGTGCAATATTCATCAAATTTTTCAGATTCTATCATCTTTAAATTTTGAAACTCTCTTCTAAGAGTTTGAAGATTTATAGTGCGTACCTTTTCGTCACCATACACCTCAGTTTCCAGAAAATCCCAAGCTTCCTTTGCAGTCTCACAAGTAGCAATTTTTGCAAAATATGCTCTTCAGACTCCCATTTGGATTTTGCTCAAGGCTTTTGCATCTTGACGATACTTAGCCTCAAGATTTTTCATCTCTACTGCTGTAAGATCACCATCGTTTTCTGGATCTTCAAAGCCATTTGCAACAATAGTCCACAAACCTTCAGCTTTCAAATGTGTTCTCATTCTTATCTTCCAGTATTCAAAATCAGTTCCATCAAAAAATGGAGTAAGAACAACTGAAGAATTTGGATGCCATATTTTTTTCTTCACCTAACCCCAGATTAAGAACGAAAACCTGCTCTTGATACCAGTTTGAAGGAAATATGAAAGGAAAAATAATATCTTTAGAAAATGCTCAAGTTTATTATAGGCTACTTAAGGCCACTTGAGATGATTACAATCATCAACTATATCACTATTTATACTACTCAAAATAGAAAACAAAAAGTCTTGCACAAATAACTAAATACATGTATCACAATTTACTAGATACATGTACTACGAAATTCTAAAGAGACTTCTTGAAAAACTAAGAGACAATTTTGGAAGACTAAACATTGATGCATTAATTCCAACTAAAGACTCGTTGGTCTAAACCTGATTCACACCGCAATGCAATATAAAAATTTGGCAACTTAGGAATATGTACCAGGGATTTCAAAAAAATGCAATAAGGATATGTTTAGAATATCCATTAACTTTCCAACAATTGTTTATTTAAGCATGCTTAAAGCAGCCATTTAGTTCAATATTTCTCTGTTATCGTCATGAAAATACAATTGTAAGTTTCTTGGTTGTTCATTTGATGCCACTAAATCTATTATAAAGTGATACATTTGCCCTTGTACTTTAAATGTGTAAATACCGTGATATTTTTTGGCTAGCTTCTTGTCATAGTTTACTCCAAGTGAGGTAAATGCAAACATATTATTGTACATTCTGATATAAGCACGGAAATGTTTAGATTCTTCCGTGTTATCTAAGTAAAGATTTAATAATTCATTAGGCATTTCATGGAACACCAACTTAACTGAACCATTGCCACATAAGAATCCGGGCGACTCATATTCAAATCTTTTTGCTTTGCAGTATTTACAATCTGCCACAGTTTTTAAAAGGCTCGCATTACTGGATAGCCGGTTAAAATTCCAAAAACCCACTGTTTTTGATCTATAACCTGTCTATAGTTGTTGCAATAATGTATGACACCTCTGTCCACAGAACATATGCAAGAATTGTTAAAGTAATAGAGTAAGACAAATCTTTTTTTACGACAAATGATGTTGTTGGATTATGTGAGTCAGTGCCGGTTGTTGATGTTGAACCTAATAAGAAGTCAATCCAATTAATATATGAAATATTTTTGGTGAAGTGAAATCTAAATAAATTCTAATAACAACTAACCAATTAAATACAGAGTAGTAGGCTTCGGAGGCTGCAGTTGCGACCACTGCATAGAAGAAATCTAATTAAGTAGGAAAATGCATATGCAAGTAAAATCATAAAGAAGGTACATTCTAATTAGTGAGAGTTAAACAAACCTTTTTTGACGTTAGGTAATGTTATTGGATCATTCGATTCAGTGACAGCCATTGATGTTGAACCTAATAGGCAATCAGTCCAATTACGTGGTGTTGTTGGATCATGCAATTCAGTGTCGGTCGTTGATGTTGATCCTAATACACAATCAGTCCAATTAATATATGAAACAGTTTTTGACAAAAAAAATAAATGTCCATATGTGTATTCTTCCCTTTATCCAAGGTCGTCGTTGGGTTGTTGACAGAGGATGTATCAGCGACTGCAAGATCGTAAGCTAATTAACACTATCAATACATATATAAGTAAAATGATAAATAACATACATTTTAAGTTTTTTTATATCTGACCTTTTTTCCTAAAAGAAGACTCTTTTATCGTGAGAGCTTTCTGTGTAGACAGTTTAACACCAACTCCAGAACATGATATGCTTCTTTGGCACTCTCAGTCAAAGAAAGAGCAGCCTACCGATTCAACATTTTTCACTCGTCGTCGCGATAAAAGCATCTCCTTTTTCTCAGGCGACAGTTGAGTACGCAGATCATGTCTTTAAGCTTGATTTTAGCAGCTCTTTCTGTCGAGTAATGTCGCTTCCTTTTTTGCGAGGAGCAAGTTGGTACCATCAAATTTTTATCGGTTGACATCTGTTATGCATGAAATTTGTAACAACGACATAAAAATTAACAACTTAGAAGAGAATATGTTGTTGTAAACTTCTGTTAATATACAATTATTGTACAAGTTAGCACAATATATGTGCGAGTTTTTTGTATTTGTTATGTCTCCATGTTATGAAACATGTTCTGCTGTGAACTAAATCAACAACAACTACACTTCTATGCGTATTTAGGATTTATCTTGGAAAAACCCAAGGAGAAGAACAACCTCAATGACACAACTTGTATTTACTTCCTAATACAGTCTTAAAAAGAAACCAAAACCTTCAATTATGGAGCAAAAGTAAAAATATTTAGATCTATATCTATCTATGGAGTAAAGCAAAGATCACTCTCAATTAGTGATCTAAATTTCAGTAACAGATACATAAAATAGATCATTTGGTAACAAAGGAGTGGGAAATTTGACGAATATCACAAGTACTAAATCTGTTTGAACAAGAAACAAACTGGAAAGGAATATTAAGAAGAGCTAATTTCTGAAAACATTAGTAACAATCTCAAATTAACACCATAAATGACAATAAATTCAACACCTACCGAGAAGAAGTTGTTGGGAAAGACAAGGCACTAACAAAGAATGCCTGACAGGATAACAGCGGAAGAATACCCAAGTCTATACTTTCCCTTCTCGATTTGAACCAAGAGAAGACAAACAACCACAAGCAATATGATAGTAAGGCAGCAAGTAATTCAACCAAACAAATATAACAAGGCAATAATAAACCAATCACACAAGACACCAAGATTTACGTGGAAAACCCTTCGATGTGAAGAGTAAAAAACCACGAGACCAAAAACTCCACTATAATCACCAAGAGTTACAATATTGTTCTCCAAAATTGGCCATAAAACAAGTGCCAAACAACGAGCAACAACAAAATAAGATTGCACCAAATCTAGAGAATTAAAGGAGCAAAATCACCAATTTCGCAGCTACTGTTCACGACAGCAAAACTGAACCTGCAGGCCACCAAATCCAACTCTGTCAGTTCCTAATAAAATATTGAGATGAAGATAATATGCTGTCCAAAAATCAGCTCAATCGGACAAGAAACGAAGCGGGAATCGCAATTTGAAGTTGGCTGTTAGGGCTGAATTTTGACTGCGAAAACTGCTCTCTTTCTCTCTTTTTGGCTGCTGAAAAAACTCTCTGTGTATATGAAAATAAGACCTAAATAGGCTTATATTTGCCTCATAAGAATGGGCCTATGGGCAAAAATGGGTTGGTCCAAATTGGGCTTTTATTTATCCACATAGGAAGGGAAAAAGGCCCATAACCCAACAATTCTCCCCCTCACGACTATGTGGAGGAGACCGCCATCCCGGCGACCATGCAACAATCTTCAAACTTCCCTCTTGGCAAAGCTTTAGTCATCATATCGGAACCATTGTCATTTGTATGAATCTTTTCAAGCTCAAGCAACTTAGAATCCAACACATCTCGAATCCAATGGTATCTCACATCAATGTGTTTAGACCGACCATGGAACGTAGAATTCTTGCCAAGATGTATAGCACTTTGACTGTCACAATAAAGCACATACCTCTCTTGAGCACAACCAAGTTCCCCCAAGAATCTCTTCATCCAAAGCAATTCTTTACAAGCTTCAACGACAGCAATAAGCTCAGCTTCTGTAGTAGATAGAGCAACACATTTTTGCAACCTAGATTGCCAAGACACAGCTCCCCCTGCAAAAGTAACCAAGTACCCTGAAGTAGACTTGCGAGTATCAACATCACCAGCCATGTCTGAATCAGTATAACCACAAAGAATAGGCTTCCCTGTACCAAAACACAAACTCAGACTAGAAGTGCCACAGAGATATCTCATAACCCACTTCACAGCATTCCAATGTTCTCTTCCCGGATTAGAAAGAAAACGGCTAACAACTCCAACAGCGTGAGCAATATCCGGTCTTGTACAAACCATCGCATACATCAAACTACCAACAGCTGAAGCATAAGGAACTTTCTTCATATCTTCCTTCTCATCATCACTAGAAGGACACTGTTTCGTGCTCAATTTGAAGTGCATAGCTAAAGGTGTACTGACAACCTTAGCTTTGTCCATGCTGAATCTGCGAAGTACTTTCTGAATGTACTTCTCTTGTGATAATACCAATTTCTTGGCCTTTCTATCACGGACAATCTGCATGCCAAGAATCTGCCTTGCTGGTCCTAAGTCTTTCATAGCAAAAGACTTACTCAACTCTTGCTTCAACTTCTGAATCCTGCAAGTATTATGACCAACAACAAGCATGTCATCAACATAAAGCAACACAATAATAAAGTCACCATCAGAGAACTTTTGCACAAAAACACAATGGTCTGAAGAAGTCTTCTTGAAGCCCTGCTGACTCATAAAAGAACCAAACTTCCTGTACCACTGCCTGGGAGCTTGTTTCAAACCATACAAGCTCTTCTTCAATTTGCAAACATAATTCTCTTTACCCTTGACTTCAAAACCTTCCGGTTGCTCCATATAAATTTCTTCATCTAAGTCACCATGGAGGAAAGCAGTTTTAACATCCATTTGCTCAACCTCTAAATCTAGACTTGCAGCCAAGCCTAGAACCACACGAATGGATGACATCTTCACAACTGGAGAGAATATCTCATCAAAATCAACTCCCCTTTTCTGATTAAATCCCTTGACAACTAATCTAGCTTTGTACCGTGGAACTGGATTACCATCTTCATGTTTCACCCGAAAAACCCACCTGTTTTTCAAAGCTTTTCTGTCTTTAGGTAACTTAACCAAATCAAAGGTATGATTATCATGCAAGGATTTAATCTCATCTTCCATAGCATCAAACCACCTTTCTTTTTCTTCACTTTCCATGGCCTCATCAAGACTCTCAGGTTCTCCCCCGTCAGTCAAGAGTACATACTCATTGGGAGAATAACGAGATGAAGGAATTCTCTCTCTACTAGATCGTCTGAGAGAACTCTCTGGAGCATCTATAATTGGTTGTTGGACAACCACATCATCTTGCACTGGAGCATCAACAACATCATGCCGGTCATTCTGAACATGATCACCATCTTCATTATCAACTTGATTTTCATCATTATGAAGATTTTCTTCCGGTGCAATAGTCAAAGGAACTGGATCAACATCAACTAAGCTCTCACTACTCTGAAAATCAGCCTTGTCAGCTTTGTCAAAATCTTCAATTGTTTGGTCTTCAAAGAACACAACATCACGGCTTCTAACAAGTTTCTTCTCAACAGGATCATAGAAACGATAGCCAAATTCATCTTGACCATAACCAATGAAGATACACTGCCTAGTTTTAACATCCAACTTTGACCTTTCATCCTTAGGAACATGTACGAAGGCTTTACACCCAAAGACTCTAAGATGATCATAAGAAGCATTCTTACCAGTCCAAACTCTGTCAGGGACATCACCATCTAAAGCAACAGCAGGAGATAAATTGATAACATAAGCAGCAGTATTAAGTGCTTCTGCCCAAAAGGAATCTGACAGCTTAGCATCTGAAAGCATACATCTAACCCTCTCAACTAGAGTTCTGTTCATCCTCTCTGCTAAACCATTTAACTGAGGAGTCTTTGGAGGAGTTTTCTGATGCCTAATACCCTGCTCTCTGCAATATCTATCAAAAGGACCAATATACTCACCACCATTATCTGAGCGGATGCATTTCAATGTCTTCCCTGTTTGTCTTTCAACCAAGGCCTGAAAACTCTTGAACACATCAAGTACTTGATCCTTGGACTTCAAAGGAAATACCCAGAGTTTGCGAGAATGATCATCAATAAAAGTCACAAAGTAAAGTGCACCACCATGAGATCTTACCTTAAAAGGACCACACAAATCAGAATGTACCAACTCCAGCAAATCAAGCTTTCTTGAAGGCGGATGACTCTGAAAAGAAACTCTTTTCTGTTTACCGGCTAAGCAATGAACACATTTCTTCAACTTTGCTTGTTTCACTCCAGAAAGCAAATTTTTCTTAGCCAAACTATCAATCCCCTTCTCGCTCATATGACTCAGCCTTCTATGCCATAACTCTGATGAAGTATCATTCTCCACCAAATTTACTGAGTCTCTGGACATGGAGCCCTGAAATACATACAAGTTAGACAACTTGTCACCACGGGCCACAACCATCAAACCTCTAGTAAGCTTCCACTGGCCAACACCAAGTGTATTAACATAACCCTCATCATCAAGATATCCCACAGAAATCAAATTCAAGCGAACATCTGGAGCATGCTTGACATTATTGAGAACTAGTTTGGAACCATTGTTACTTTCCAAACAAACTGTCCCAATGCCAATAACTTCAACTTCATGATTATTGCCCATTTTCAACGTTCCAAAATTACCTGGAGTATAAGAAGAAAATAATTCCTTCTTTGGCGTGACATGAGAAGTAGCACCAGAATCCACAAACCAGCTAGACTCATCACGAACAAGATTAATGGCATTTGCATCACAAGAAACAAGAAGATCATCATTAGCAACAACAGCAACACGATTTTCATTATCGCCTTCTCTCTTTTGTTGTCTCATATCTCTCTTGTGCTTGTAACAATATTTCATGATATGCCCATTCTTGTGGCAATAGTCACATGTAATATTCTTGTATTTAGACTTTGACTTGCTTCTACTTTTACCTCTATCATTCTGACCTCTGGACTTGTTTCTCCCCCTATCTTCAGTAACCAAAACATCGGAGTGTGAAGCTGAAGAAGATGAGGCTTGAGATCTTCTTCTCATTTCTTCATTCAAGACACCACTCTTAGTATATTCCATGGTTACAACACCACTGGGAGCAGAATTAGTCAAAGAAACTCGAAGAGTTTCCCAAGAGTCTGGCAGAGTATTAAGAAGCCAAAGTCCCTGTATCTCATCATCAAACTTTACACCCATTCCGGACAGCTGGTCAAGAACACCCTGAAAATCATTAATATGATCAGAAATAGGAGTGCCCTCTTTATACCTGATATTCATTAATTGTTTCAATAGGAACAACTTGTTGTTGCCAGTCTTCGAAGCATAAAGTGTCTCGAGCTTGTCCCACAAACTTTTGGCATGTGTCTCATTCACAATATGATTTCTAACATTATCTTCAACCCATTGTCTAATATAGCCACAAACCTGCAGATGCTCAAATTCTCATTCTTCATCATTCAAAGACTGAGGCTTATTAGAAGCAAACACAGGTAAATGCATCTTCTTGACAAATAGAAGATCTTTCATCTTGCCTTTCCAAATATGATAGTTACTACCAGTTAAACACACCATTTTGCTCATATTTGCCTCCATCATTCAAAACGACAATCAACAATAACCAATGCTCTGATACCACTTTGTTGGGAAAGACAAGGCACTAACAAAGAATGCCTGACAGGATAACAGCGGAAGAATACCCAAGTCTATACTTTCCCTTTTCGATTTGAACCAAGAGAAGACAAACAACCACAAGCAATATGATAGTAAGGCAGCAAGTAATTCAACCAAACAAATATAACAAGGCAATAATAAACCAATCACACAAGACACCAAGATTTACGTGGAAAACCCTTCGATGTGAAGAGTAAAAAACCACGGGACCAAAAGCTCCACTATAATCACCAAGAGTTACAATATTGTTCTCCAAAATTGGCCACAAAACAAGTGCCAAACAACGAGCAACAACAAAATAAGATTGCACCAAATCTAGAGAATTAAAGGAGCAAAATCACCAATTTCGCAGCTACTGTTCACGACAGCAAAACTGAAGCTGCAGGCCACCAAATCCAACTCTGTCAGTTCCTAATCAAAGATTGAGATGAAGATAATATGCTGTCCAAAAATCAGCTCAATCGGACAAGAAAAGAAGCGGGAATCGCAATTTGAAGTTGGCTGTTAGGGCTGAATTTTGACTGCGAAAACTGCTCTCTTTCACTCTTTTTGGCTGCTGAAAAAACTCTCTGTGTATATGAAAATAAGACCTAAATTGGCTTATATTTGCCTCATAAGATGGGCCTATGGGCAAAAATGGGTTGGTCCAAATTGGATTTTTATTTATTCACATAGAAAGGGAAAAAGACCTATATCCCAACGGAAGCTGGATGACGGAAGAAACAAACAGAGGGCAGGATGATGAGGAGAAAGACGAAATGGATAGAAATGGAAATTTGTTGTTCTCATCCTATAACTCTGGTCAGAGTTCAGAGGAGCAGCAGCTATTGCAAGGGCGTAACACGTATACCAATTTTTAACTTTAATTTAATTTAATGTGAAATACCAAAATGTATTTTGCACCTATTACAAGGGTCTAACACATACTAATTTCTAATTTTAATGTAATGTGAAGTGACCAAAATGTCTTTTGGTCGGCAAGCTGCCAAGACACTGGAGAGGTGCTTGTCAAGCCGAATATATATATATAATTACTCCTCACATTATTATTTATTATGAAATTTTATCATACTTCAATTGATTTGTATTACTAACCATATGTGAATTACTTATGAAATTAATTTTTGAAGATTTATAAGAATTATTTTGTGTTATTACACATAATATTTAGCACAATTTTAATTCAAGTGGATATAGTTTCCCTACATTTGTTAGAGTAGGACAATTTTTTAACAAATCACGAAGAACCAACAATTAAAAGATACAGAAAAATAGTTATAAATTTTGATTTTTAATCTATCGGCACAACGCGCGGGTACGACTAGTAGTTTATACATAAAAAATATTTATGTACTAAAAATGGTGTAAGATCTTATGTTCGGTAAAAATATACCTGTTTAAAGTTGTATCTTGATATATATTTCCTAACATTTTCATTTTATTTTTATACAGGTTCATGTTGAAATTGATTGTTATCTGAAGTGTATAATTTTGTATGACTTAATTGTACATAAATTATTACTCTTTATTGTATCTTTAGAGGTACTTTTATTTTCTTTTAATTATTTCCAATATTTATAATTTAAACATCACTTTTCCTCTCTTATTTTATCTCTTGGTATTTTTTTATAAGTTCTACTACAAGTTCTAAAGAATCTACGGAACCATATCCATTTTTTATATAATTTTTTTAAATGTCAATACTTTATCAGTTAAGTGAGTTCATTAGCAACACTTTCAATATTTAGTAAAAATGTCAAAATTTTAGTTTGTTATATATTTTATTTATGTTTTTATTATTTGTTTTTATTTAAAGAAGTACAATTTTTATATAACAGATTGGAGGAATTTAGGGGAGAGAATTGTTTTTATAAAGGAACAAATCCTTAAAAGTCTCTTTAGTTGTAATTTGTCAAAATACACCAACTTCCATCTATTTCTTTTTCTTTCACCATGTTCTAAAAAACACAACTTTCACAATTGTTTCTAAAAAAAATTCGATATCCAATTTTCTTAATCTTTTTTGTTTCTAAACACTTTTATTTACCATACATTATCATATTTGTACCAGATTATTCTTCTAAGGCATCATTTTAACGTTATGAATGTATAATTTATCATTAAAAATGTCTAAAATTTTATGAAGTTATTTGGTTATCATCGTTTTCTTTTTCAAGTTTATGTGTGATAGTATCACCTTTCAGGAATTTTTTCAGTATTCAGAATACAATACTCATGTATTCATTATAGGTATTCGTCCATATTACAAATGTATCTTATTTTGCTCATTTTGTATTTATAATATCACTTTGTATATCAAATATTTTGTATTTAGATTTGATTTTGTATTCGTCCTAGTGGTATATCATAAAATTTTGTATTTATATATGATTTTGTATTCAATCTGAACTATAAATAGCGAAAATACAGTTTATTTATGTATTCAGTATATAAGTATTTAACCTAATTGCATCAATCAAATAGATTTTATATTTTATTTTGCTCATTATGTATTTATGCTAACTACTTTATCTTTGATTTCGTATTTATTCACAATTTTAAATAACCAAAATACAAGTTTGTATTTTGATTATTACTTTCTATTTCATCTCAATTTGAATACCAAATGGTATACCATGAGGTATTATACTGTTTGAAATTTTCAATTGAAATTGATATTTATTGTACTCAATTTGTATTTCACTATCACTTTGTATTTCATCTCAATTTGAATGACAATAAATCTGTATTACTGTATTATTACGTACAGTTCATAGTGTATGTCACTCACACAATTTATATTTCAATTACATGTTAAGGTAATTACACATAAAATTATACTAAAAGAAGTTCATCTGAGTACATTTCAAATGAAATTATATTTAAAGAAGTTCAAAAGTAAGGATAAAAAAATTAAGGAAATTCAAAATTGATCTACAATTTCAGATTTATGTTCAAAAAAATCTAACTAAACAACTCAGGTACATAGCCCATGAGTTCTTTCACCTTATAATCATGATCTTGAACTTTACTCTACTCTTATAGTCCAATGGTTTTCCATTATTTTTTGGATACACTACAAATGTGAATATTGTGACATTTTGACATAAAGTGAGAATGAAATATTTGCACAATGTAATTATTTAATTGCAACATCACAATTATATCTTGCATAATTGATTAAAAAAGAACTAATAAATTCAAATTTTAGAATATATAAAGATGAAACATAATGGATATAATATATTTCATATAATATATACAAACTAATTTAGGATACATATTGAATACTATTCATTTTGGAAAATAACTGAACTGAATATATCAAAGAAAATTTAAACTAAATACAATATTAAACAACTACATAATGAATGTAACATAATTCTTTGAGGATACAACTATTTTGGGATACATAATGAACCTAATATAATGCAATTTTCTTCGTCACTAACTCATGATATGCAATGTAGCTAAAAGCATAACTACTTTAAATACAGTTTCTAAAAAAAAACAAATCTTAAAACTAATCTTGTGAAGTGAAAAAAAAACACACACACACATTATGCAAGTCAACAATGAATACAATTATTGGTTAGATACAAAACATGACATAAAGTATAAAGTTGTTTATGTTCGTTAAACTTATACATAAAAAATAAATATGTAAAAATAAATTTGACTACAAACTACAGAACATTCAAATATTTTCAAATACTTTTGTGAAAAAACTAAATACCTAAATGTTAATGTAAGATCTTTTAAATCTGAAATATAAAAACCAAATTATAAAACAAATAACAAAAAAAATTTGTTTAAAATATTAAAAATCTAGCATACATAAATATTTGATGAGTATGTTAACAAAATCACATAAAAATAAAAAAAATGACAGAAAATTCTTAATACATAAAATTTAAAATTCAACATAATTTATGATTTTGAAAATAAAATCTCATGAAATCTCAAAAAATAAATGTTGACTTGGAAAATACCTTTATTAATTGAGAGATTTCTTGAATTAATTGATAGATTTGGACAAATTCGTATGAACTTGAATAATGAGTTCTTCTTCAACAATGAGGGAGAGAATAATGACGAAAATTTGATGAAAGAAAAAAGATGAGAAAATGTGATTGATGGGGATGATGAAGAATGAAAAGTTGATGAAAGAGAGAAAAAAATTAAAAACGTCAAAGATGGAAAAAAATTTAATGGTATTAAAGTCTAGAAAATAGTGTAAATGGATAGTGGATGTAGAATTTGATTCAATGGGGACTGTCTTGAGAAACAAAATTTGATATACAAATTATTTTCAAAAATATTGACATTTTTGTATTTTCAATAATCATATTAAAGTGTACATGCTTTTAATAATGAAGTTAGTGATTGTGACTAATATGCTAATTTTTCCTATAGGGGAAAATAAATAAGGAGAAAACAATAAATTTAAAAGACTAGGTACATATTTTTTTCAACTTCTTTAATAGTTCCAGCAAATCTAGCTAGCTATTAATCACACATGCATGCAGGAATTTTGAAATTTTATAGAGTTATCAACAACAGAAAAAAGCATCATTAATACTGACAAAGCATATTTCCCAAACATAAGGATAAAAACTAAGCATATTAAGTTACATCACTTACATGAGAATCCAAAAAGCTAGGATATAAACAAGAAAGGAAGGGGAGAAACATATACATGCATAAAGTATGTCCTTAGAAGGGGGTCATTAGAACTGCTTTAACAAGGTTATTAAAAAATTACAATAAAAACTAAGCATATAAGTCACATAAGAATTTAGAAGCTAGGATATAAACTTGAAAGGAATGGGAGTACCAAACATATATACATAAGAGTATGACCTTAGAAGGGAGTCATTAAATTTATCTAATCTATATTAGCATACAAAAACTTTCACCAAAGAGTTAGAAGTGCAACATCATCTTTAACATTCAATCATGGAGGTCAACACAAAATCAATTGACACATTACATAGATAGGTCAGATCTAAATGGGGTAAGAAGCATAACCAAAAATGAGAAAGATTAACTTGTGGTCACTTTGCGAACTTCTGAGAGCTACCTCCATGAACTCCAAGCATCGATGGAAAGCACATTACCTCCTAAACAAAGGCAGGAGAAGGTCAAATGGCAAGAAATGTTCAATAAAAGAAGGAGAAGAAAGGAAGAATAATTACCTCTCAGTAGTGAATGTTCTTGTGTGTGATCTAGATGGAAGAGAAGAAGAGGTACAAGACAAAAACAAACTACAAAAGGAGGCGGCGAAATGTGTGGTTCTAGCGGCCTTTGGAAGGAAACATCTCAAAAATAAGATTGAAAAAGGAAAATGAGAAAAAGGCGGATGTTGTTAGATTATTTTCCTTATTATACATAGAGGGTTCATTGAGGACTGACTCCTTTTTTATGTTTTTTTTTTCGGTTTTGCTAATTTTTTGGACCGATTCGATAGGTTGATATGTATTAAAATGAACAAAAACAAACCATCATGACACAAAAAATTTGGAAAAAAAAAAGAATTCCAGAACGTCCACATATATAAAGGAAAATAAGACAAATAAAAATAACTGTAATATGAATAGAAAATGACTTTATTAATCTTAGAAAAATTACAAATGTACTTTAAACCAAATAAAGTAATTATAGAAGATAACAAAATGAAATATATTAATATATTTCTAATCAAGTAAAGTAGTTTTACAAGATAACTCTGCGATATTGTCACGATCCGAGTCTACACCCTGGCCGTGATCAGCACTCAAAGACCATCGTTGGTCCCCAAGCGAATCCTCATCCTGGATGACAAGCGGAAGACTAATTTAAGCATACCAAAATCTCAAAACTGAAATGACCAACTTTGAATAAAAATGATATATTCAACTAGCCATAAAATAGGCAACCTTAATCTTTAAAACATTTCATAAAATATATGAGTAATACATACTCCTCAACTGTACTGACTATCTATGAAGACTCTAACAGAAAAAAATGGAAGTCGGAACAAGACCCACGACCTCCTAACTAAACTAGAAAGTAAATGAAATCCCCCGAAAGCAAGGAGGTTCATCATATCTAAATCGAAATCTCGGATGTATCAACGAAGCTCCTGTTGATGATCCTATATACCCGTGTCTGCATCATCAAAAGAAGCAGGCCAATTGGCTCAATAAGTGGAATGTATGAGCATGTAAGGAGAATTCTAAAGCATAACATAATCTTGATACTTGAATAAAATATGGAAACATACTTTCTCAAACTTGAAACTCAAGCAATACTCAAGAATAAGATACTCAACTACGAGATTAAATACTGAACTCAAAGATATGATACTTAACTATGGATGCTCAACACAATATACTTAACTTCTGATACTTGACTGAACTCATCTCGATATAAAGAATCTTAAAACAAGTGGAATATAAAGAAAACCTGTTTAAAAACATGATGTTAACTTAACATAATTATATCATAAAAACATATCATGCTCCCTCTCAAAGTCCACTTGTGCAATGCATGAATTAAGTCTCATACCCCCATTCATACTAAGCAGAACCCCTTGAGGGACCATGTAACTAATACTATGGGAGTTTCTCTAACCGACAACTATCACTTTGAGCCTAAGTAATGATATAACATTTCATCTTACGTTTCCCAAGGACCATCCTATACCTTGACATTGGTATAGGACTTCACTTATCTTAGTGGATCCACTAGATAAACTTACATGATCATCTGAAAAGTCTGATCGCTCAATTCCCATGATGGCTTCATGGTTTACATGGAGACTTGAGTTAATATGAACTCTCATCCCCACATTGGTGCTCAATACTAGTCCCAAAACATAATTTAGCTCATACTTTTAATAAAACTTTCTTCCTTTGATTTGAGATAATCTGCTAAACCCTTACCTTTAAAAAGCTCCTTTTTAAAAATCAATGTTTCTCTTTTTGTTCAAAACTCTTTTGGAACTCTTAGTTTCCTCTTAACTTAAAGTGAAAACATTTATAAACCTTTAGGAATATTTAGTTCCCTTATAACTTTTGTGAAATGGACTCAATTTTACTCTTTGCTTAACTTGAAATTTAACTCTTAGGGAATACTTAGTTCTTTTATAGATTTTGAGAATTTGACTCAACTCTTTACTCTTCCTTGACTTGAACTTTATGTCTTTAAAAAAAAGTGAAAATGTTTGTGAAAGACATTAAAAAACTTTATAAACCTTACTTTGACTTGCTTTTTAGCTTCTAGACTTAACTCTTAACTTTCCTTGAATTGAAGTATGGATTCAAGGTTCATGATCTCATGTGGATTATTTTATAATTTTCAACCTAAAGGGTTCATGAGGAATTATAAAATGAACTACTGAACTAGATAACTCAATGATACTCCTCAACTCAAGATTGTTCATCTTATAGGGTTTATGCGAAATTATGGACATGCACAATTCGACTTGAAGGTCTAAGTAAATAGATGGAACTCATGTATATGACTCTCTCATTCTCTTATTTACTTTCTCAAAACTTAGTTCAAATCAATGATGGATCTCAAAGAATTCACAATTTAACTTAAGACTTTCTTGAACTCTACTCTTAACTCTCTTGAATGTAATTAATTCGAGTTTTTGTTCATTACATGGAGGATATCATTATTACAAGGTAGACTCATGAATAATTTCTCTTCATACTCATACTAACTTACTTGAGTCTTATAACAAGTTACTAGAAGTTGTAGAAGACTCATCAATTGGACTCAAAAGTACTTTCTTAGAACGTTTGAAGGAATCCTCAAAAACTTAACTCTAAAATCTACCTTGAATTGGAATTATGAATTTAAGGTTATGATCATGTTAGGACTGATTTTAGGTGTTTAGAAGTAACTTAGATTAGTTAGAGTAAAAAAGGAGTGAAGGTGCACTTTAAACGAACTTAAACGGAGCTACCGAAGGCAAACTGGACAATGAAGACGACCCTGGGGATATGGGAGGCCTGGAGAGCCAGACCCTGACGGACAGAGATGGGTTTGGTGCGCTCTGGCAGGCACGCCGCGCCATGCTCCAACCCAAAAAATTCTACCGAGCACTTGTACTCGTTTTCTCACCCTAAATTGCCTAAATTCGAACAATTTCTTTCCTAATCACTTGGATTCGATTACTTAACTTAATTACACTCTAATATACTATAAAAACACTAAAATACTCAATTTGATCTCAATAAATCATCAAAACTCCAATACAACAAGATTTAGAATGCACCTCAAGAACACCTATCAAGAACTCAAATATTTAAACTTTAAGCATCAGATTTCGTTGAAAAATCAAATGATTGGCGTGTGTGTGAACTAACCCAACAATACTTTTAATAAAACTTCCTTCCTTTTGTTTGAGATAATTTGTTAAACCCTTAGCTTTAAAAAGCTCCTTTTTGAAAATCAATGTTCCTCTTTTTGTTCAAAACTCTTTTGGAAATCTTAGTTTTCTCTTAACTTAAAGTGAAAACATTTATAAACCTTTTGGGAATATTTAGTTCCCTTATAGCTTTCGAGAAATGGACTCAACTTTTACTCTTTGTTTAACTTGAAACTTAACTCTTAGGGAATACTTAGTTCCCGCATAGCTATTAAGAATTTAACTAAACTCTTTACTCTTTCTTGACTTGAACTTTTTGTCTCTAAAACAAAGTGAAGACGTTTGTGAATGACTTTAAAAAAACTTTATGAACTTTACTTTGACTTGCTTTTTAGCTTCTAGGCTTGACTCTTAACTTTCCTTGAATTGAAGTATGGATTCAAGGTTCATGATCTCATGTGGATGATTTCATGATTTTCAACTTAGAGGGTTCATGCAACATGAACTACTTAACTCGAGAACTCAAAGATACTCCTCAACTCAAGATTGTTCGACTTATAGGGTTCATGCGGTATTATGGACATGAACAATTCGACTTGATGGTATAAGTAACTAGATGGAACTCATGCATATGACTCTCTCATTCTCTTATTTACTTCCTCAAAACTTAGTTCAAAACAATGATGAATCTCAAAGAATTCACAATTTAGCTTAAGACTTTCTTGAACTCTACTTTAACTCTCTCTTGAATGTAATTAATTTGAGTTTTGGTTCATTACATGGAGGATCTCATTATTACAAGATAGATTCATGAATAAATTTTCTTCATCCTCATACTAACTTACTTGACTCTTGAAATAAGTTACTAGAAGTTTTAGAAGACTCATCAATTGGACTCAAAAGTACTTTCTTAGAACGTTTTTAAAGAATCCTCAAAAACTTAACTCTCAAATCTACCTTGAATTGGAATTATGAATTTAAGGTTATGATCATGTTAGGACTGATTTTAGGTGTTTAGAAGTAGCTTAGATTAGTTAGAATCAAAAAAGAGTGAAAATTCTCTTCAAACGAACTCAAATGGAGCTACCTGAGGCAAACTGGAATTGGCAGACGACCCTAGGGCTATGCGTGGAGCAGAGATACAGCGCCTGACAGACAGAGATGGATTTGGGGCGATCTGGCAGGCGCGCCGCGCCAAGCCTCAACCCAGAAAATTCTGCTGATTACTTTTGCTTGTTTTATCACCCTGAATCGCCTAAATTCTTACGATTTCTTCCCCAATCACTTGGATTCGATTACTTAAAGTACTTAAACTCTAATATGCTGGAAACAACACTAAAATTACTCAATTTTATCTCATAAAATCATCAAAACTCCAACACAACAAGATTTAGAATGAACCTCTAGAACACCTATCAAGAACTCAAATCTTTAAACTTTAATCATGAGATTTCACTGAAAATTACATGAATGGAGTTTGGGTGAAATAACCCAACACTAATGGAAGCTTACATACATCTTTGGGTTTAGACCTATGGCGAAAATCCGCAACGAGACTCAAGAACGTCGACGAACGCCTTCATCCTTGCCTCTTTCCTCTTTTCTTTTCTTGCCTCTTCTTGAACTCTCAACTAAAACCCTAGGTGTTTATTATGATTTTTAAAACTGAAACTAAAATTATTAGACCCCTAAAATATGACTAAAAACGAGTTAAATCAGATTGGGTAAGGAAAGGACCAAAATACCCCTCACTATTTTTGGCTAACTTTCCTTAACTGGACAGCCTAACTTCAAAAGGTCATATCTCACTCATTCGAAATCAAAATTTAGCAAACTCGACGGCTATGGAAACATAATTCAAATATATTTCCAATGGTATCTTGTAGCGCATCTAACTTAACTTGTACTGTTAGTTATGGTAATTGAAGTTGAACCAAAACTAATACTAGCTTAACTCTCAAAATTTCAGATTTTTGTTATTCCCAATTTAATTCTTTTTGGAACTCTTGGTGATAAATCTAGAGAACTTACCTTAATACTTAAGAAATTTTTAATTACTTGGTGAAATATAACTCACTACGATTAACGACTCAAGTCTTAGTTCGAATTTTTTTTGAGGTGTTAGAAATATATTTCAAATCAAGTAGAGCACACACTATAATGAAATTAAATTTCAAATGTCATAAATTGCACTTCTAGGTATTTTAATATAGGGAAAAGTTCAATAAATCATCTTTTAAAATTTAAGCTCATCTCTATCGTTGTCTTTCAACAAAGTGTAAATTTATGTCATTATATTTATCATTTATATAGAGTTTTTTATTGACTATTGCCTCTGTACAATAAATTTCAAGTTCACAACTCCCTAAATATCATATACTTTTTTTGGATTATCAATTGCTTGACATAGAGATACAACCCATCCATAATAGGAAATATTGTCAAAGAAAGAATTCCAGTCTTCATATACAAGTACAAATGTACGTAGCCACATCTAGTGTCCCTTCATTCACTTAATTAGTAATTTGATCTTGACAATTTGTTTGACATCTAATAATGCTTTTAAAACTATTTACAAACCATGGGGATATAGATTGGGGGAGGGGGATGATGGGGGTGAAAAAAAATTGAAAATATTTTTTAAAAACAAACTTAAAATTCTTTTTATTGGAGGGGGTGAGGGCTGATGAGAGGGGGAGGGGGGTTTAGGGTAGGGGTGGAATTAAAAAAATAAAAATTGAAATTAGCAATATAATTGAATGTACTTCTATGAATTAATGGTAAACCTGCATGCATAATGATTTGCAATGCACTAATAATTACTTTCACTTTTAATCTCTGCTTTATATCTTCTTCCCCTCAGTATTCTAATCTAAATTCCTTTATTGATTGATCTTTATCTCAAATATGAATAGTGATAAGCCAAACTATGAAGTGTCAAGACAAACCAAGACTCCTTTTCCCTTCCCAAACAACTGTCCTCTCTTGATGATTTCAGGTGATTCATTTTGTTTTATCTACATTAAGAAATTATTTTTTTCGATTTCACCAAGTACATATGTTTTTGTTATTATGATGTGTATTCGTATGTACATATATGTTATGTTTAGAAATAGTGAATTTTCACGACATCATGCTATTGGTCCTTTGATGGAAGTGGAATACAATACCTTTGTTGAATCTTCTTTTTATAGCGTTATTCTAGGTGAAGCCGAATTTTATATATATATATATATATATATATATATATATATATGAACTCAATAGGAATTATGCTTAGCACGAATGGATATTGAGGAACCTTTTATGCTAGTTGAGTCCGACTTCCCAATAAATTAAGCTTATATGTACAATTATTCAATAGGAATTATGCTAATATATATAATTCAGCTTCACCTTGAATAACATTATAAAAAGATAAAACAACAAAGGTATTATATTCCTTTTTCATTAAAGGATCAATAGCATGATTTTGTGAAAATTCACTACTTCTAAACATAACATATATAAACATACAAAATACACATCATAATAGCAACAACATATGTACTTGGTGAAATCGAAAAAATAATTTCTTAAGGTAGATAAAACAAAATGATTCACCTAAAATCATCAAGAGAGGACAATTGTTTGGGAAGGGAAAAGAAGTCTTGGTTTGTCTTGATCGCTTCATAGTTTGACTGATAAATTTTCATATTTGGGATGAACATCAATCAATAAATGAATTTCGATTAGAGTACTGAGAGGGAGAAGATATAAGGCAGAGATTAAAAATGAAAGTAATTATTAGTGTATTGTAAATCGTTATGTATGAAAGTTTACTATTAATTAATGGAAGTACATTCAATAATATTGCTACGATTTCCCATTTCACTTATGTGTCCACGTACTCCTCTCATAAAACTTGTAATTATGATTTGCTTTTGGGAATTTGACCCTCCATTTTCATTCAAGGATAAAATTGTTGTTTGACATGATCATTTTGTCCAAAATTAAATATTATCACCTTGAAAACATTGTATAAAAAGTTGTGATGTAACACAAAGCCTAATACTCCTGTGAATATTAGAAATCCTAGATAGGTAGTACCTGTGCTAGTACGGGCACAACAATAATATAGATGAACGAAATGAACATAAAGGAGCAACGACGGAATATAAAGAAAATGTGTATGAATAAGTGGATCCAGCAGCTAGAAAGAGAAGCTATAGTGAAAGAGTTAGTCTATTCGAGCTACATAAACTGATAGATCGAGCAAGAAATGTGGTTTTTGAACATTGGCAACCGTGTCTCACTTCTAAAAAGGGGTGCGTTCACTTGTATCTACGTCAATATCTTTCTATCTGTGTATCTATCTCTCTCTGTTTATATACTAGTCGTCCGTGCCACTACATCCTTTAAATTCACTTCTACAAAAAAATATTAGTTGATTTAGCATTTCAGAAAACAACTATGCTTTTCGGAAAACAACTACTACATTCTTGAAAAACTGCTAACGATAGACAATAGAAAAAAACAAGAAAAAATTATGCTATACATTATCTCTACAACTATATTAGAGTATTTCATATTTGTGTGTAACTTAATAACTACACTTTAACTTGCACGAAATCAGCACCCACACTAAAAGACACTTAAAATCTGAAAAACCTTGAGTTGAGAAGAGAACCCCCACAGGCACACAAACCTTAATAGAGGAATTTGTATCGAAAACCTACATGATCAGAGAGAACAATTGAACTATATCACATTTTCCAAATTTGAAATCTTTATTTAATTAATTATCCAAATAGAGAAAATTCCACAAGCAAAAATTAAAAAAATTTGAAAAAAAAAGAGTCCAACCTTGAATATTTATCTTTATTTCATGTTAGTATCGCAAAAAAATCGACAACCATTTTGACATTGAATATAGAAGGGAAGAGATCAACAATGTAGAAGGTTGGTACCCTATAATAATTTCGACCATCAGGGTTATAACTTGCACTCATTATAAAGCCACAATTTTCCCGTGGATTGAACTTTTAAGTGTCATTCAAAAATAGCAAAGAAAAATAAAAAACCATAGAGAGATAATTATAATGTAGTGAAAGGGAAACTCGATGCTCTGAATCCTCCATTTTTGCAGGAGGTTATTTCTATGGCTCAATTACATTAAAATTAAAATCAAATTCATGCTAGGAGATCTTTGTTTTCCATCTTCTGTTGAGAAAGTTAAACGAATAAAGCAACTATGCAAGCTATGGTGAAAATACCTTTTTGAAGGAGATAACGTCGCTTCCCTATGCTTACTAGTTACATGAAACTAGTAGATGA
Organism: Solanum pennellii; assembly: GCF_001406875.1. NCBI lineage: Eukaryota > Viridiplantae > Streptophyta > Magnoliopsida > Solanales > Solanaceae > Solanum > Solanum pennellii. The sequence goes on from NC_028641.1 coordinate 60,341,473, forward strand.
GCACATAAATGATCTTGGTCTGTTGGTTGGGTTCATGGCTAGTGTGTAGGAGGTGTTGAGTTCGATCCTCAATATACCCTTTTTTTATAAACTTAATTTCATCAAAACGTGTCGTTAAGAGTGCAGTGGTTTATTTAATTTATGTTTATTAATACGTCTTAAGTAATTTTATAATATAATGTTATATTTTTTATTTTAAATGTCGACACCGCTTACACAAAATCCTTCATACGCTACTAGTCATACATCACAACCTACATTTCTAGCATCCCAAATGTTATTTCTAGGATCGTCGCCTAAATGAACAAAATCATCTGCATTTATTTCTAGTAATTCATAAGCTTTTAAACATATTGTTGGATTAGGCTTCTCTGCTTCCATCTGTTAAAAAAGTCAAAAAGAATATCAACTATTCGATCAGAATATATGAAATGGAAGAAAAAGGAAAGATGACAAACACATTACTTCAGCTGAAGTTACTATGGTATCAAACCAGTAATCACAGTTAGAGTCCCTAACACTGGTTTCAGTCAAGTGTAAAAATTTGACACTAAAGCTTGCTTTGGTCCCGTAGCTTGAAGGTCCTGGAATACCCTATTGGTTGCCAAGACTATTGAAAATGAAACGTAAATTGTTGAGAATTATTGAGTGTCGTCTTATAAGTGGAGATGTTCTGTTGTCGATTCAAAGAATAAACCAATTTGAAATAAACAGAAATGATCATAAAGTGAAAATCTTTTCATTCATATAATAGTTATACAGGTCTTCATAGTACTCAGTGTCGGAACAACTAGTCGAATTGAGATACATCAAAACCAAAAATTAATGAGCATGTAAATAGTGATACAATGTTATACTATGTTATCAAGTGACACATGTCTAGAGCACGAGTAGAGCAGAAGTAAGAACTTATAATTTGAAATCTAATATAAGCAATATGTATGTGAGATAGTGGATGTGTAAATAAAATGGAATTCACAAGATGGTATTGGAAAAGTTAAAAAGCATGAGCTTAAGTCATGGTAAGTATTAAAATACTAATAATGGGAACCTTTTTGGGGAAGTGCTGGAGGTTCTCGTGTGATAAGAACAACTTGTTTTGGAAAAATGGTTCTGCATTAAGATGATGTTGCTTGCATAGGCTTGTTACTTCGTTTGAGTTGGAAGTTAATCTACAACCACTATAAGAAGAAGCAGTATTGCATAGAAAGGAAAAATAAATTGAACAATAATTTTATACAGAGCAACAAGTACTTTAAAGATAAGTAAATCCTGTATAAAAATTTGTTGGAAGTAAAATGGATAAATAGCCAAGAGACAAAGAAACACAAAAGTAGACAATATACTCTTAGGACAAAAATTCAATGTGTTGATATCACATAAATTAGGTATCAAAGTATTTACTTTGGTGCATATTTAAGATACAAATAAAATCATGCTCAAGACCGATGAAATAACAAAATTCAAGCACATAGATTAGAGAGAAAAGTAAATTTAAGAAGGGATGAACTTGAAACATACTAACAAAGGTTAGTCCTTGTTCCATTATGTTATATTCTTAATCCTTAACTGTAGCTTTGTTGTAAAGTTCAATGTTTGCCTAAATTTTAAGTTGGGTGAGTTGAGTTCAAGAATCAGTGCAATGAACATGAAAATTGAACATTTAGCTATACTTTTGTTGTTATTTTTAATTTTGTCTAAGTTTTGAATTGGTTGAGTTCAAGAATTAGTTCGATTAACAGAAAGATTGAATCTTAAGTTGTGTTATTGTAATGTGTAATGTGACCTCCCGGCGTTACAAAGTAAATCTGTTCCATAGAAGCATGTAGTAACCTAACCTTTAAAATTTTTTTCAAGCAAAGACCCTCTAATCTATCAATAGAAAGATCTCAATGTGTGGCTTGATAAAGAATCCTATAAAAGATGGATTGAGACTCCCTCCACGATCAATTAACAGAAAAATTGAATCTTGAACTGTAATTTGGCTATATAGTGTAATGTTTGTCGTTGTAGTGGCATGATGGACACTTGGAAGAGTGATACTCATAACAAGGTAGATGATTGGAAAGATTATAGGTCTTCTAAAATAACTTCTTGATTTTACGTCCACTTCATTTCCCTATTAATACATATTGATCTTAGTAGGAAAGGGGAAAACCAACTCATCCTAACTATGCCCCTTCAATTTTTTATTTATATGAAACAAGATGAAAAGTTTTTTTTTCCAGGCATACTTAGAAATTGATGATATGCTGATTGATGTATTCCACTTCTTCTTATTCAAAAAATACAACACTTGTTTCAAGCAGTGAAAATATATCATCGTATGAAAATATAAATTTATGTTAATTAAAGAGCTATCATAAAACCAACTCATCCTAACTATGCCCCTTCAATTTTTTATTTATATGAAACAAGATGAAAAGTTTTTTTCTTCTAGGCATACTTAGAAATTGATGATATGCTGATTGATGTATTCCACTTCTTATTATTCAAAAAATACAGCACTTGTTTCAAGCAGTGAAAATATATCATCGTATAAAAATATAAATTTATGTTAATTAAAGAGCTACATGATATAGAGGCTGATGAACCAAGACATAAATTTCAAATTTGTAATACTTTTTTTTTCAACATCTCCTCTAATTAGATGTACACATAATAAAATTTAAACTAGCTCACCCATAACCCATTTGAAATTCATACTTGGGTTAGTCAAAAGTGTACAACTAGGATGGCCAGTTTAATTTGGTGGCGTGGACCTCTAATTAGAGGCCACATGGAAAGATGATATTGCAAAACTTTCACGCCCTGAGCCTACAACCTAGGCGGCATTGACTCTCGAACACCATTGTTAGCCTCAAGCGAACCCTTGGCCTGACTTACTTAACTTAGGGAAGACAACATGCATATAAATGAAGATCAATAACACTTAACTAAAACGAAAAGTATAAGAACTGAGAATGTTTTAAAGATTAAATATTCAACTTGGCTAAAAGTGGCAACCCAAGTCTAATAATAAGAAATGAAATGAAAACACTCCTAACTAACTGTCTGACTATCTATGAAGCCTATAAAATAACTGAGCATAGATGTTGGGACAATCCCCACAACATCCTAATGAATTAAACTAGAAAAACGAATAGAAGAGTCCTCCGGAATGCAAGGAGACTCACCAACTGACGTTGGAGTGCTCAACTGGATCAACGGTGCACTAGATTTTGATCTGGTTACTCGCAAACTGGAAGCAGTACATTGAATGTACGAGTATGCGAGTTAAAATGCTAAATAGCATAGGTTTGAAAAAGATTTTGAAAGAAACACTTACCTTGGCTCAGTTCAACACATGAATACTTACTAAACTCATTTCATTATAAAGTAGTTTAAAACAAGTACAACATAATAGAAAAGCTGTGTAAAACATAATGTCAACTCTGTGTATACACAAGGATACAACATAACTATGCAATGTATATAATAAAATAAAATAAACTTACGTATTTTAAAATACAATGACTTTTATGGGAGTTTCTCTAACCAACAACCATCACATAAGAGCTATAGTGATGATACAACAATCTACCTCATGCTGCCAGCACATCCTTTACCCGGCCAAAGGTATAGGACCTGAACTGCCTAATGGATCCACTAGTCTACTATGAAAATGATTCATCTAAAAGGTATGACCCTTTTAACCCATGGTGTCTACATGGTTTTATGGAGATGTGAGTTATCTAAACTTATGCTCGTCCCTAATTTGGTGCTCAATACTACTCCCAAGATATGCAGGCTTTTATGTTTTTTAACATATTTCTTCTGTTATTTGAGATTAATGCTCAAAAACTTAGCTCAAGGCTATCTTGGAAATTTCAGTTTCCCTTCATGCTTCTTTTAGAAAGATGTTACTCTTTTATAAAAACTAGACCGAAGGCTCTTGGGAAATCTCAGTTTCCATTCTTATTTAAATGTAAAAACATTTTTATACCTCTTTGGAAATACTTAGTTCTCATATACTTCTTTGAAGAAAAGACTTCAACTTTACTCTGTACTGAACTCAAATCATAAGCCTTAAACCAAAGTTAAAACGTTTGTAAAAGACCTATGAGAACTTGAAATGAACTTCTCTTACTTGGCTCTTAACTTCTCTTGACTTTCATCTTAAATTCTCTTGACTTGACCCTTAACTGCTCCTGGAATTGAATTATGGATTCAAGGATTAAGATTTGTGTTTGCAAATATCTCATGTTGTTTAGAAATAATTTTTAATGGCTAAACATGAGGTAAGACCGAAAATCAAGATTTGGAGGTGGGTCCGCGGCGCGGAGGCGTAATAAAATTTTGGTATCGAAAACTTCTTTTGATGCAGAACACCTCGTGTCAGCTCCGCAAAGCGGAGCAGAATTTTCAATTTTGTGAACAGGTCACGCAATGCACTCCCATGTCAAAATTTCGCCCGTCAAAAGAACAATTAAGAATCACTCAATATGATATTATACATAATCAATTGTTCAAGTCTTAACTTAGAAATTTTAGAGGTGTTATATATATATATATATATATATATATATA
>NC_028641.1:60346753-60429092 GCF_001406875.1 Solanum pennellii
ATATATATATATATATATATATATTCTTCTTCGTTTTTCTTCCCCAATCCATCCAAAATTGATTATTTTTCTTAAATTACTTTAGATATAGATACCCAACAAATGTACCTCGAAATCTAACTCGAAACGACTTTATAGCACAACGTAGCGAAGTAAAAAACTTCTCAACTCAGGCTATTCAATAATAATATATGATTCAAGAAGCAAGCATAAAGATCATAAATATTCAAACACTTTTAGGACAAATCCAAACTGAAATAATATGCTTGGCACGTGGGAGAACGATCCCAACGTTATGGAAGCATCACATACCTGATAGGAATAATATCTTGGCGAAAATCCCAACTATCTTGATTAATCTTGATGAATTGCCCTTTTTCTCCTCCTTCTTTCTCTTCTCCTCTCTCCTTAGACCTAGCGTAAAATTCCAAACTGACTAAGTGCTGATTTGACCCATATTAAACTCCTAAAAATGGATTAAAATATTAGGGTAGTGAAAAGACTAAAATACCTCTTAAAATCCCAGATTTGAACATTTCCTCGATCCAACAACCCAACTTCTAAAGAACATAACTCACTCATACAAACTTAAAATCGCGCAAACTTGGGGCGTTGGAAAGATTGTGAGATATCTTGAAATACGCCTAACTTATCATGAACTAGGAGTTGTGATCGTTTGAAGTTGACCAAAACTCACTTTTAACTGGCTTAAAATTTTCCATATTTCCTTAAACTCTCAAAATGTAACTATTTCCACATTTTACACTTCCTTCTAGTTCTTTCTAGTTGCTAGATGTTAAAAGAACCATTTATATTTTTAGTTAAAAATAATGGCATGTATGGACACTTTGTGAACGACAATGGCATGGATGAACACAAGTTTTAACGACTGACATAAAAGAGCCTTTTATCAAAGTTTGATAACATATTTCATCTACCAATAAAAGTGTAGCTTTCAAAGCATAAAACCTATTCAGGTATATGATAACGTAACCAACAAAATCAAATGTAATTAGGTGGGTACTACAAGAGCGTACTATTTTGAGGCTGTATTGTAACTGTAATACATCATTTGCCATGTTTCAATGTTGCTAGGTTGAATTTCCAGTGATGAATTGGCAACAGACTAGTCAACATGTTTAATATAATGCTTTTTTAGAGTTACGACATCATCAAACTTGTAACTACCAGAGAGCACCCTCAAGACGTTACATGGCGTATTCAACTTCGAATAGGTCTTATAGAAGCCTTTAGCATTTCATTACGTAAAATCATAGAAAATATGGAAGAATTTAAAACTTTCTTTCAAAACAAAGTATGGAAACTATTTCACAAAAGTGGAAGTCCTTGTAACATGTGTCTCAAAACCATCTACGAATACATGAGTAATATTGTCTTTATACGCCCACAAAAGTCTAAAACATAATAATAGACATAAAGGGAACATAAAGGTTTGTCCTTGAGGACTGTAACACTTCGAAAATCCAAGACATGTTCTAGAGCCTAACATAAGTATCAGAAGGTCTAGAAACTTTTTTAAGGTCCATTTGAATGATTATAAGTCATTTAGGAAGTCTAGAAACCAAAACATCCAAGAATGTCCATGACGTCCGGAAACTAGTTCAAGGATGTACTAGCGTGCCTTACCCTATTTGACTAGCTTTTAGAAGTTGGAAAATAATGAAATTTGGTGAAAGGGTGTCTAAATGTGTTTAAGTTGATTCATGATAGAAACGTCTGGATACGACTCCCCAAGGACCAGCCAACGACCCTTGAGGAGGACTCTTACACGTTGGAGTCAAGCACTGCCTGCGCATTGTGCAGTCACGAAAGGCCATCGACAAAACATGTGTGGATCGACGGGGCATCGATGCCATCCGTCGACCAACACTTAGCCAAAATCCCTGAAGGACCTGTTTTTGGAGGTCTCTCAACTTACCTACGGATGTGCAGCACGGAAGGAGGGACTAGCCATCGATGGACTAACGATTCATCGATCGTGGTCTCGTCGATGGGGTTTGTGTTTTGATGCACCTTTTGACTTGTTCCTTTTAATTAGTCGAATTAGTTCAGAAGTTAATTTAGAGGTTAGGGAAAGACTAATTAAGTGAGTTACCCCCCTATATAAAGTCCTAACCTAGTTAAGACTAACTAAACTTTTATAACCCACAAACCCAAAACTCTCTTCCTTCGCTCTTCTTTCTCTCTCTAGTGAAGAACACCATTGAAGACCAAGCTAGGGGAGGGTTTAAGGGATGCAGAGGGTAAATTTTCTCCATCAATCTTCATAAAGTAGTAAGTATGTGATATAATTCACCTTTGATACCTCTTACCTTAAAGGGTTCCACTAAATTGATTTCCAAAATTTGATTTTTTAAGTGGGTTTATCCAATCCCGAAATTGATGTTATGAATTGATTTGTTTATGATTTCTTTTGGATAATGTGAATATATCAACATGTATTATATAAAGACCTTATGGAAATGGCTCACTATCCCCCAGTTGGGAGTAAGCCCACACATGCCTTTCTAACATCAAAATTCATCATAACAAGTACAATTATCAAGTCCAATCAAGGCAAGTCATAAAAATAAGTAAATCTGGAAATTTTCATAAATCATAAAAGAAGCACATACAGGAAAGAGACATGAGGAGATCACTTTAGACCATCCTTGGATTGGAGAGCATAAAACCTTTTCCTCTTTTGAGGCTCATCATCAAAACCACTAGTAGAAACTTGCTTACCCTCTCTTATATTAGTCTTCGCCTTCGGACAATCTTTCTTCATGTGGCCGCTCTCTCCACACCCGTAACAACCATCTCTACCCGCCAAACACCTACCCTCTTGTCTCTTACCACACCTAGAACAAGTAGGCCATAGGGATTAATTGTTGTTCCCTTGTTGTCTAGGGTTATATACCCTCTCATCCTTATACTTAGGACTATTTGAATAACCTTGTCTAAAATTTTTTTGTTGATTCTTAGAACGACCATGCCCATTAACCCATCATTGACTACCCTAGTCCTCTTTTTCTCTTTTTTGAGTTTTGACTTCTCTATTTGTTGGAAAAACACCATGAGGCGTGAGATATCCATATCATCAACAAGCATTCCCATAAAACATTCTTCTTCTACTAGTTACGTAATAAGAAGAATAAACCCAAATCTCAACTTGAATTATAAAGCCAAAATCATCAAATGTACTTTAGAAATCAACAATTGCTAGAATTTGCAAAGTTAATCTCCAACAGAAATAACTAAACAAGAACAATAATATCTAACCCCAAGAAACGAGGTTTTACGTGCCCAATATATAGAAAAACAAGACCTAACATAAAAAAAAATAAAGTTTCCAAACACGTCTTCTATATATGACACTGACCTACGGTCCGTAAGTCAATCTACATTCTGTGGGTACCTTCCGTACCTCTAAATTTAGACAATTTTTGAATCTTCGAAGTCTTTAAAATCTCTGTTACATTCGACGATCCAAAAGTAAGGACCGTTAGTCAATCTACGATAGGTAACTCCTTTATGTACCTCCACACTTAGACTTTCTAGCATCAGGTAGTGGAACCAAATCCTTGATTGATTTGACGGAGCAACAGTACGGTCCGTAGATCAATCTATGGTCTGTAAGTTGCAGCTGTGGTTCCAAACTTGGTCATGACTTCCATAATCTTCAGCAATGCCTTGCTTGCCCATCTACCATTATCATCTACAGGGTGTAACTTGACCTACAGTTCGCAGGTTGCTTTCATAGATGTCCTTTTCTGCCTTATCTCAAGGGTATCTCAAATTCTCTATGTCTAAACTTATTTCCTGTAGGCATATGAAAAACACATAAAACCCAATGCAAAAAGGCTCTAGACACACATAAATCTTAAGTGAAATGTATTAAAAGTACAGCAAACACACAGTACATCAATACCATCAACTTAAAATCGTTGTTTGTCCTCAAGCGTACACTAAGACTCTAAATGACACTTGTATAGAAGCAAGAAATTCAAGCATAAGCAATCATATGGATTTCTAACTCGACTCTTTTTTTGTGTGTAAATCTTCTCTCATGAACTCAAAAAGCTAATTTGTATGGATTAAAATATGACAAAGATCTATGACTTAACACACAACATGCACTATTTTTATCTCACTAAGGTACAAATTGTCCAACAATGTCATCAGTGCCCTTACTTCAAATGAAATCCCCCCTTTTCACATTGTCAAAATGATTTTGGGCACAAGGGTTTTTTCAACATTCACTTTCATAAGTAATTTCAAGTTTCATTGAGTGTTCAATACCAGAGGATTTCCCTTAATTTCACTACTTAAATTCTCCAAACTAGGTTTTGAGGATCACTATAGGACTTTCTTGGATTGTAACATAGGTTCAGAGTCAGGTTATGGGTACTTTTAGTGAATTTATGCCCTACTTGACATTTCCTTAGGCTTTTTTACCTCTTTATTCCCTATTGTCGATATCATAACTTTTTTATTCTCTTTCTCATGATTCCATTGGACATTGGATGTGGCTTTCAACTTTGTAACTCTTTTTTTTCACTTTTTCTTCTTTTTCATTCATTTTCTTCTTTAATTTTGCTCACTTTATTTCACAAAAAGTCACATCATCTCAGTTCTTTTCTTTTTCAACACTAAACTCTTTTCATACCCATTTTTCTTTGGATTTCACCTTTTATAGCCATCCTCAGCTTGCAGATTGTCCGCTATTTGAGGTGTCAAATATCCGATGTCGAATCAGGTATAAAATTGAGGTTACTTTTGCATTAGCCACCCTCAACTTAGGTTTTTGGCCTAAATTGAGGTGCACATGTACAAGGAAGGACCAGGAACAACATGTTAGATTATGAAAGGTGAGTTAGGGGCGTACAAAGAATTGGTCTCAGTAAGGCTTAAAGCATTTTGATCAACGGGAATATTTATGTCATTGGGTTGGATTAATTGAGGAATCTAGTGGGCTTTTAGAATAAAGGCCTATGATCACTTCTTAGACTCTAAAGTTGATTATCTTCACAAGACTAACTAGGCAAGTTCTTGATTGGCACAAAACTGTTCGAACAATTGATTAATCTCACACACTTTTGGCATATGGTTACATTATCAGATTATTAGATTACCCATTTCAAGTTGGAGCTTAAGTCATGAAATCAAGTTGGTTCATTATCATGTTATACTCATAGCCAAAAATTCAGCTTATTCTAATCAACAGATTTTAGCACATATTTCAAATATTTTGAGACGGGTATCAATTTCATATTCAACTCAACTTATGCCATCATGCTTTATTATTTCTCATGCTTCAACACATACAATCTAAAAAATATCGGTTAAATAGAATACAGTCTCTTGGGGAAAAAGAACAAAGGTAGGAAAACCATAAGAGAGGTTATGAGTTCGGTTACTCTAAATTCACTATATCACTCACAATCCATTTACCCCACCCCCAAAATACATAGGTGCAATTATCACACAAAAACAGTAAAAAGTCATAGATTCGGGTGAAGAAAACCTGTGGTGCATAGCGTCGACGAATCATCAATAGATGGGTGGGTCTGGTTTCCAGGACTCCGCTACAGCAATAGAGGGGCCACCCTTAGTAGTGCCCGCATCTTTAGTCATACCACCCTTAGTAGTGTTGTCTGCTGGCCTCACCATACCCTTAGTAGGGCTCCCATCATCCGCCATAGTAGGCAAAACCTCAAAAATGGGCAGACTCAATGCCCAACAACCATCTCAAGGGTCGTGTTGCCTTAGCTGCTCATTTATGACAGAGTCTTTCTTTGCCTTCTTCTCTAGCCCGCGCTGCCTCTTTTGGAGCATTTCCTCCTTTGTGAGATTAGTTTTGTGACTAGATCGGTGTCTCATACCTCGGGACATGCAGGCTCGGGCTTCTCCTCCGCGTCATCTCCACAGAATAGTGCACTCGGGACTGTATCATCGCCTATTGCAAAGGGTGTAGCCTGTGGCTTAACAGTTGGTGTGGAAAGGATGGCGTCAACATCAGTCCGAAACTAGATAGCTTGGTCATGAAGGAGGACATATCATTAGTAGCAGCTTTCCTGTCTATAACTCTCAACTCGAAGGCATCGAGCCGCTTATGAACTTCTTGGACCTTTTGGTCTGTTTTTCCCTCCTTCCTCTTTTCTACTCTCTCTTCAGACTCAACAATCAACTTTCGCATCAAGGGCTTAACATGGTGCAGCAAAGTGGCCATCTGTCCCTCTAGTTTCTAGACTCGTGCCAGTGGTATCATAGTGGCTCCAGAACGCGAAGTGAATCTAGATGAGCTTCGAGCCTGGATAGCGGTCTATGAGAAGGAAGTCGGTGCATCATCCGTGTGGGTTGTAGGTGCAGGCCCATCACCCTAAATTTGCTCCACAACATCTACCAAATCATTGCACAAGGGAACATCTACTAGAGGCCCTCTATGTGGTGCTTCTATATTTTTCTGCATCCTGGATTAGTCAAATTTCTAAAGTCCCTATTACATGGAAAAACTTCACAGGGCCAGATTTTCTCTCCAGCATCCTGCATAGTTGAAAAATCATATACAGAAATGGGTAAGTTGTGGAAGTCTTGAAGGTCCTCTAATGTATCTCCGCCAGTAGCATGCGGGCAAAATCAATCTCAGTCCCCACGACCAATCCAACAACTATGTTTGCTCTATCTTATGTAACTAGGTTGTCAGCTTTCATCAGTGAATACCTTAATGGTGTGAAGCAACCCATTCCACTCTCTCCCTGTCTAGAGTCATGTGCCTAGAAAACCACAATAAGAAAACCTCCATTGTTCAATATTACGTGCGAAGGCTCCAATGTTCACGATATCCCGCCTATGATAAAGTCAGCCGTGTTGAGTCCCAAGTCTGATCAAGGCCAAGACTGCAGAGGAATCGGATGATGGTGGCATAAGATATGTCCATCGAGAAACCTCAGACCATGGTGGAGGTGAGGGTCTCCTGGGATATGGGATTGGACCGCTTATAAATCCAACCTCGGAGAGTGGAAGCATAGAACTCCCGCACAAACTCCAATCTATACATCTCGGAGTCTCGAGCCATCCACTCACATTTGTGCTGTTTAAATAACTGATGGATCTCTAGCATAGTGTGTAGACTCTTGATCAGAACTCTACACACTTATCGTGATGTTCTGTGCCATATTCTCTTTGGCATTAATCATTTTAGCATCTCGGTAGATTTTCTATTTCCCCTTAACACACAATTGGTTTACCTCCCCAGCTACCGGATCAGTTTCATAGTTTTGTTGGACTGAGCCTCTTTCGACATATTGGTCTCATCAAACAAGGCATCTTGATTGCGGGCAATTGAACCATAACAGATTATGAAGCAGATCCAACAAAGAGTTGGTTGAAGAGCTAAAAGTAGAGATTTCTAGTGACTTGACAGTGTATACTCCTCATTAGACTAGGAGGCAGTGACTACATCTGTGTTCATCTTCCTGGGCTGGTTTCCATTAGCCTAGGTTTCTGTGGTTTGAGTCCTTTTAGTGGTGGGGACATACTCTAGGTAATTGTCACCCTCCGAACCAGTTAAAATAAAACAACCCTAAAAACAAAATAGGAAAATCTAGAGCCTATCATGAGTTTTATGAGTTAATAAGGTGTTAAAATGATGAATAATATCTTTAGAAGTCAGTTTGAAGAATTTGAAAGTCAAACGTCAAAAAACGACCAAGACGTTCGGAAATTAGCCTTGTGTGTGAGCTATTGTGTTCTTGTTTCTTGTGCATGTTTTTAGGTGTTGTTTGGATTCTAAAATCAGTGGGAATGACCCTAGTACCTAGAGGGACATACCAAGGGTAAAAAATTTTGGGAACGACTCCCCAAGGACCAACCAACGGAACCGTGAGGAGGACCCAAGGTGTGGCAAGAAGGCTGCCAAAATAGCCTGCATGTGACACTGTCTGTGCGTCGCCAATTTGTCACTTAGAGGCAGAAATTCTGCCCTTGCGATGCAGGCTTGTCATGAACCATTCTTTCAAAAATTAATTCTAGAACCAAGACGTAGAGAAGTCTCCGCGACGCACATCCATGTCCCAGATTTGGTCGCATCATTTTAGAGTCAAATTAGAATTGGTTGAAAGGTCCAATAAGTATATGGGTCTTTTGGGTAATTCTGGGATTAATTATCGACGGTTATTTTATGGTTTTATGGGTATTTTAAGTTGGTTTATACCCCTAAGACCTAAATTAGACTTCACTTTTTATTAATCAAAACCTCTCTCCCAAGAAAAACTCTCTCAAGACTCCGTTGCAGCTTGAACTCAAGGTAGACCTAGGATTGAAGATTTTAGTAGTTTCTTCACAAAATTTTGTGTGTTTTCTATCAAATAAGGTATGATAATTCATCCTTGATTCTTCCATAATTTCAAGGAGCCAATTCAATGGTTTTTCAAAAGGTTTCAAATTCCTAAATTCTTTTATTTTTAATTCTAAGCACGAGTCTTTGCATGGATAGGTTTTAATAGATGTATTATGATGTTTTGTATGTAAAGTGATAGTTTTATGATAAAAAAATTCACAGACCCATGATCATGCAAATTCTCAAATTTTGACTTATTAATTGGGTTTGATGAATATGATTAGATAATGCTAGAATAATATTTTCTTATGTTGTATTATGAATTATATATTGCCAATTATGCCTAATTATGATAAATTATTGGAGAATTGAGTAAAGCTAGTCAAGCCTTGGATGAAGGGTAAGTAGTTCTTATTGAATTTATCTTGAGTGGTATGGTCCACTTATTATGGCGGTGTTTACTTGATGTATATGAATGTATATCTGAATTGTGATTATGTCCATGAAGGAATTGAATGTGAAGTAAAGTGATGTTATGAAGTATATGTATAGAGATTTTCTTATGAAGTTACGAATGTGTGTCTTAAAGAAACTATGTCTAATTGAAGTATGATGCGAATGTGAAGTATGTTTGTGTGTAGATTATCATGAATATAGTATGATTATGATTAGTATATAATGTTATCAATGATGGTGATTATGTGAAAAGCTTGATCACATATACTCACACACAATGAACAAATGACTGAATGAAGCTACCAAAAATGCAATGAATGAGAGTCTACCAAAAGTGTTTTCTCAATACAACTTTAATGAATGACTGAATGAATGATTTCAGGTAGACACTATCGTGAGTAGATATTTAGTGTCCTTTACAAACCTTAATATTCCTAAAAACTCTAACAAATGAAAAGGGGAGGTTTGGGGTGGACACTCTTCGTGAGTTGATGTAGTAACTAGTAGCAACCTCACTATTCCTAAGAGACTTCCAATGAGTGAATGATAGGTTGAGGGTTGGATACTCTTCGTGAGTTGAGATGTAGTATTAAAAAGTAACCCTTACAGATTAGTACTCTTCGTAAGTTAAGATGTAGTACTTAATAAATCTCTTAATCTATAGCTAATGAATGTAATGTATTTCTAGAACTCGGTGGGGACTTAATGCTTAGCGCCGAGAGGATTCGAAGAAGGGGTGGATACTCTTTGTGAGTAGAGATGTTGTATCCAATGTACCTCTTGAGATGAGTACTCTTCGTGAGTTGAGATGTAGTACTTAGAAGCAATCTTGATATCCCTTAACTATGTGCCCGCATAGTTTAGCTCTAAGAGATCCATGCGAAGGCTAAAAGAATGACCCTACCTTAGGCAAGTGGGGATGCCTCATCTAGTAGGGGTTAATACTGAGATCTCATGTCAAGCTCTCATTATTTATGTCGGTTAAAGCTATCCCCCACAAAACGAATGTAATTAACTAAGTCTTCTTAAGGGTGTACTACCTAGGGTAGGTAGTGGAATGGGACGCCATCTATCCACTACACAAGTAGACATTTGGAGGGAGCCTTGGTGTGTCTTTGTGATGTATAATGTTAATGAAGCATGTTGAATATATGACTAGTGTTAATGAAGCATGTTGATCTTAGGTCTAATGTTGATGAATGCGTGTGTGAATGATTGACTGTTATGTGCCTAATCTAGGTTGATTCCTAATGTGCACTAAGTGTATGTAGTAGTATGAGATGCTACTTTCACATTGCAGTATGTAACTTGGGGGTTGTCTTAGATAATGGTCTTTATGTGAAGACCATTAATGCATGAATGTTTATTCTAAGTAATGAATGTTGACTTATTAATAAGAGGTAAAGTATCCTTGTCTTTGGTAGTTTTAAGGATCATCTAGGTGTGTATTAAAGGTGGTGTATGGGCGGTCTCTTCATGTCTTACCTAGGTGATTCTTCAGATAACCTAGGATGGGCTTTATAAATGACTAATGGATTTCTTAATGAAAATGGATATGTGTTGATAATGGTGGAAGTATTACCTTGTATGCTAATGATGACTTGTATGATATATTGTATACTTGATTTATGAAGGTTTTCCAAAATAGCATGAAAGTATGTGTTGAATGAAATTGTCCTTTTAAAGCATGTTTTTACATAATGCAATACTTAGTAAAACCTTTGTACTAACTACATATTCTTCTATATTTCTAAAACTATTGGTGGAAAGCAAGTGAAAATTTGTAGAAGTTGAAAATAGAGTTTTCTGAAGTCTCGTGGTACAGCCTGAAATGTCCGTAGACGAAGATATTATATTTAGCTTTCTTTCTATTAAAGACTTGTATAATACTTAGTGTGTTTCTTTTCAATGTAAAGAGTCGTGACCTATGATATTAAGACGTGTCTAAGTTGACTTGTGATGATGAGACTTGTTCATTAGTTTTATGAAAGAGCTTTATTATTGGTTAAGTTGTGAAAAGATTTAATTCCACACTACTTTTCGAACCTATTTAATGAATGAATGTTAAGAGACTTGTACAAGACCTCCGAGAGATCGAGTATGCCGCGTAACGTCTAGGGAGTGCTCCCTGGTCGTGACAGAAAACCGATTACCTGTGGAGGAGTTGTTAGAACCCAAAATAAATCTATGAACACATACGAAAACTTATTAGAACTAGAAACGAAAAATTAAAACATTTAGGTAGTGTGTTACAGTGTCCAAGGATGTTCCGTTGGTGGACTTTCGGTCCGTAAAACCCCTTCATATATCAGAGGTACCAAAAAATTTGTGTCTGATGGAAACTACATATTTGTAGAAAGGTCGGCAGATTGATCTACGGTCCGTAGTCCACATCTGTAGTTTTAAACTTGGTGAATTTTGCCAAGTGCCTCCATCTTTGGACGTGATCTACGGTTTGTAACTTGACTTACGGTTTGTAGACAGGGTCTCGTAGATGGGGTCTGTTCCAGGTCTCAGATATGCCTTATTTTTAAACCCATTATGAAGCCAATTGCAATAATATCCTAGTCTAATCATGCATTTCAACATAACTCATGCTAGTTTGTCAATTCTAAAGGTTCCAATGACTCAATTTCATAATTATTACAAAACAAGATATGGAACCCTAATCAAAGCTTACATGTAGACTATGTATTTGCACTGATTTTATGCTATAACTAAACAAACACTTACAATCATCTCAACGGTGTTTGTACTTCCTAATTGGCATGCATCTATAGACGATTAACTACCTAAGGTCAAGACCCAACTCTAAAATTTCTATATAAATCTATGAACCAAAATTCAAAGTGAGGGGAAATTTGATTACCTAACAAGTAATGAGGAGTGGTGTTATTGTGTGACCACACTATGATTTCATCACCAACAAAAATAACCTATTTGCACCATACCCGGACACCCGAGTCTTTAGGGAATATTGGAGTAATTCGAACTTGATAAGGGAAGAGGATATGGGATTGTGGAATAAGGAATGGTAATGGTATATGGGTGAGTGATGGTTGATATGGAAGTTTTGGAATGGTTGTGGAAGAAAAATTAGGGAAGTGAGAAGGAGGGATATATAAATAGGAGGGTCCGGGTCAAATCGGTGTAACAACCCTAAAAATGGATAAGATAAGATACAATTAATGTGTCAAGAATGCCTACGATTAGACCAGAGTTCACACGGATTGATGCGCCTAGAACCAGACCTCGGAACCCTTGCTACAGCCAATCCAACTAACTTAGGAAGTTAGTTGAGCTTGGAAAGGTTGGTTCCAACCATGTAGGGCTCTCGAATACAAAGATTTACTCAAAGGAGTCTTTACCGGACTTAAAAAGAAGAAATCTTAGGTTTGAAAGGTCTAGGTGTAAAATGGTATTTTTCCTGGATAAGGGCAGTATCATAATTACCCTAAATATATAATTAATTATTTAATTAATAAAGTGGAGGGGCAATTTGGGGAGAGAGGGCCGAAATTGAGCCCTTGAAATGAAGTCTTGCTCCACCCAAGTTCGAACCTATGTGGGAGCAATGATTTAATGTGATTTTTGTTATTGGTGAATTAATTTAAAAAATTAATAATTAATGGCTGACTTAAAAAGGGAAAATCAGATTTTATTATTAATTATTATTTATTTATTTATTAATCAATGTTTTTTTAAAATTGACTAAGTCTTAGCAATTATCCTAGTTTTAAGAGGCACTACCTCACACAAACTCTCTCTCTCACGCCTAAATCTCTCTCTCTCTAGTCCAATTTGTTTTTCTTGGCTGCAAAAACAGAAGATAAAAAAAATTAGAAAACAATCAAAAGTTCTCTACACTCAAAGAACTTACAAAAAAAATATACAAGCAAGCAAGCCAACATGAGAAATGAAAACTTTGCATAATCTTCTCGACGGGTTTGTGTTGAAGGTTTAGGGGAGGTTTCGGGCAGCACTTGGAAGGTGTGGAAAGCTACAACAAGGTATGGGTTTTATCTCTTGGAATCCTTTCTCCAAGAGAAATTTCTTTCTACAAAATTGAATGTATGAAACTAAGGTTGTCCCCTGTATTGTTGAACTCCTTGTTCCTAGTCTCCTTCCTATTTCAATCTAAATTAGTTTAGAAATCATGTTGTTGGTATGGTTTCTGGTAGCTAAGTGTGAAATGTGATGTTCCTTATGATTTTATGTTTGGAAATAGTAAGCATGTTCAATGATGTCAACCGAAAATGATGTGGTGCAATGTGTAAAATGTTTGTTGTTGTTCTCCATTTGAAGTCTTAAAATGGCTTGTTTGATGATTGGAATTATTGTGCATAAGGTGTGTAAATTGTGATGTTAAATGAAGTGTAAGGTGGTTGATCTTAAGTGGAAAAAAAGTAAGCTAAAACAACAATGAATCTACACCTAAGAATGTGTTGAACGAATTGCGAAAGTACCTCAAAACGAACATATGAATGTTGTTAAATAAAGGCTAGAATTTAATAAAATTTTTAGCACTTGGTGATGGAATATTCGGCCAGAATACTTGTGGTTGAGAGGTTTAAGAATATATTTGAAGCATGTGAGGTCAGTGGGTATTGAACCCAACACCTCACTATATGAAAGCAAAAAAAAAGAGAGGTGTGGGATTCGAACCCACAACCTCTCGGCCAAACAAGAGAGTTAGAGGGGATTTTTAAATTAATAAAAATAATGGGAAGAGTGGGATTCGAACCCACCACCTCTTGGATGAAGGAGGAGATAAAGAGAGAAATTAGAAACAAAATAAAGTGAGGCTGTGGGGGCTCGATCCCACAACCTCACTGCCAACGCTTATGTAGTTAACTTTTAAATGAAAACAAAAATAAGGAGGTCGTGGGGGTTCGAACTCACAACCTCTAAGTCCCAAGCGAAATAAAGAAAAAAATTAGAGAGAGGCCATGGGGGATTTATTCCACAACCTCCTGGTTAAGCCGAAATGGACAAGGAAAATAGATAGGAAAATAAAAAGGGGGTTGTGGGGGTTCGAACCCACAACCCCTCAGCCAAAGGAGAGAAGTTCTAGAAAAAAGGAACTAAAAACAAATGTTTATGTTGAAGTTCTATATAGGGTCCCAATATCATGAGTACTAAAAATAAAATCAAGGAAAAATATAAGTGTTGTCCAAGGGATTCGAACATGGGTCCGCTTGCCCCAAATTTCCGTATTGATACATAAATCATACGTGAATTAAATGTTCAAGAATATTGTCACCTACTTAGATTGAAATCAAAATCTTGGCATACAAGATCGATAAGTCTTGTACTACATAATCTTAGGAAGCTATGAGTCACTTAACAAACCATGAATGAAGCCTCATGGCTTGTATGTATAGACCCATAAGTCTAGCATACGATTAAAAATAAGTGAACCTAAGATGTATGTAATGAAATGATGAAACCCTATAAGGGTTAAGTACGAATGTAGGATACACTAATTGGCCAAATGCATTGGCATATGACGATATGAACAGTGAAATGAACAATGAAATGATGAAACCCTAGAAGGGTTAAGTAAGAGTGGGAAACACACTAAATGGCCAAGTGCATTGGCATATGCTGAAATGAACATTCACGTAAAAAAAGGGGGTGAGTAATTGTAAATGCAATGTGCTAATGTTAATGAATGTGGTAACAACATGATATGAGGCTAATGTAAAAGATGAGAGCAATCTCAAATGAGCCTAAGTTAACGTTACCAAAACGTACTCACCTATGAGAGTGTAAAGTTAATGAAGAGAGACCAGTCTCTATGAACACTCTAATGAAAGTATTGAGATTAACAAACTTAATACTAATGATGAGATGAGAAATCATCTATTGAGCTATGATGTCCTCATACTAGAAGCCAGCTTCCATGACGTATGAGTTGAATGAAATTGAACTTTATACTGAGCACCGATAGACTAACTATGAGCGGTGATGCCTTCTTTCAGGAAGGGCGGAGGTTCACGTAACTCTCATGAGATGAGACTGTCCGGCATGCCGGGTATGGGTCTCTTTATATCTGCTAGTCTTTGAACCTATACTGCAAATATAGGGATCTAGCAGGGTACAATCCCCTATATACGCTAGCATGTTTTGGGTCACTTCGGCCGGTGATTCCACTTCTTTTCGGTGTGGTGCAGACACTGGATTTCATGATGCTCACATGATCTATGTCGGTTAAAGTTAGAGTTCTCAATTAATGAAGGAGGCCAGCCTCAAATGATGTACACGATGAAATGAATGATATCAAAGGTGTTTGGATAGGACAATTAAGAGGTGAGCTAGACTCAAGTAATGATACTAGGATATTCTTGGTCATTGCACAGGTAGCCCGATGAGAGTCTTAAACTACATCCTAGGTATAGCCGGTGTTTACACTAGCTTATGAATGAATGAAATGGAGTACGTATGAATGAAGGAAGCACACTCTATGTTTGCTAATGAAGATTCCCTAGTTGAGGTCCCATATGTTGAGCCCTCATTTTGGAAAGTCTTAATGTCGAGTCCATGATTCCAAGGTCTCATGGCATATGAATGAATGCTATAAAAGATGTTATGCGCTATATGCAATATGATATGTTCTATGTGTAAGATGTTATGTGCTGTGTGCAATTTGATAACTATGATGATGCATGTTACTCTCATGGCATGACTTTTCTAATCCAAATTTGGAAACTTCACTAACTTTCCTAATCCCAATTTGGCAAGTCCACTGACTTGACTTTCCATAATCATGTTCTTAGGAAAGATCTATTCTTACTCATGCATATCCTTTGTGTGTGCTTGCATATACCCATACTTAGTACAAGTGTGTACTAATCCGATACAACTTTATATTTTTAGGTGCAGGCACAGGTGGACGCTAGAGTTTACAGGTTGACGTACAGCTATCCGGACGTGGTGCTTTCATCTAGACTTGGTAGGCGTTCATGCTTACGAGGATGTCTCCCGTGATTATCTAGCTTAGATTTAGGCTTCAGCTAGTGGAGTATGTTCCACTAGTGTTTCTTTCCACTTTTATTACAGACTTTGGATTGGTGCCGTTTTGGCAAAAATACTTTTAATGCAATTATGAACTGTTTGTTTCATTTGATTATCTCTATATTAGATGGTCGATTTGTGAACGCCTATGATGTTAAGTTCAAAATGTTTATCATGAAATAAGAAAATAAGAATTTCAAATTTTCCGCTAAAATTAACCTAGATGAAGTAAGAATGATGTATGTAGGCTTGTCTGCGACCTCTGAGAGGTGAATGAGGCCGGTCTCGTCTGGGATCTAGATTCTTATTATGCCTTTTCTAATGTCCGATTTCTTGGTGTTATGAGCGTGTGTAACATCAACTCTTGTTGTTTTCAAGGAATGAATACCAGGAGAAACATAGGTTAGAGGAGAGGAGGAGCAACTGCTGGGGACAATTATCTTCCACCCCAGGCTCTAGCTGAAGGAGTGGTCGTGCCAGTTAACCCTGCTGGGTCGACTAATGCTGAGTTGCGGACCGCTTTGGCTTAGATGGCTCGGGCCAGCACCATGCAGGCCCAGGCTATGAAGGCCTATTCCAACATATAGAATGTTTAGGGGGAGGACCCACCGGTACGTAGCACGACTGACAGGCTTGGCTTCCTATTAGCTCAAGGATGCTGCACAAACTTGGTGCAAGATGTGGCAGGATAGCTGAGCTTTGGGCGGAGTTCCGGTCACTTGGGAACTGTTTAAGATAGCCTTTCTAGCGAGATTCTTTCCCAGGGAGATGAGGGCGGCGAAGGTTGAGGAGTTTATCAACCTTAATCAGGGATTCAATGACAGTCAGGGAGTATTCCCTGAAGTTTGTCAAACTAAATAGGTACACTATTTTCCTTAGTATCTAATAACAAGGATGAGATGAAAACTGAAGTTTGTTAAATTATCCAGGTATGATACTTCCCTTGTATCTATCAGCAGGGATGAGATGAGCAGGTTCCTCAGAGGAATCAACGGAGATCTGGAGGAGGAGTGTCCGTCTGCGATGCTCCATGATAACATGGACCTCTCCAGGCTGATGGTGCATGTCCAGCAGGTAGAGGATACCTCAAAAAGAGGGGCATTCGTGATGCTCGGAGGCCGAAGCCTCAAGATCATGCAGGTCCCAGCCATGGAGGCCATAGAAAAAATTTTGGCATCCGTGAGCAGCCCAGGTTCAAGAAGGGGAAGCAGAGTTTTGGGAATTCTAATTCCCAGAGGAGTACAACACCTAGAGGAGGCAGAACTGAGCCCAAGAAGGGCAATGGAGGTGAGATGCACCATCCCAAAAAGAACTGTGCTAAGTGTGGCTGTGCTCAGAGTGGAGAGTGCAGACAGGGCACTAATGCATGTTTCGGCTGCGGTAAGATTGGGCATATGGTAAGAGACTCCCCACAGAATAAAGGTCAGGCTGGAGGTAATGCTCAGCCTAGGCCTAATCCACAGGGTGCAGCAGTAGCCAATCCTCCTAAGAGTAACAAGTTCTATGCCCTAAAGGGCAGGGAGGAGCATGAGAAGTCCGCTGATGTGGTCACAGGTATGCTGCAAGTATTCTTAACTTCTGTTTATGCTTTACTTGATCCAAGGTATACTCTTTCCTTTGTAACTCCTTTGCTTGCTCTCACTTTTGAGATATTTCCTGAAGATCTGCATGATCGTATAGTGGTTAGTACACCTTTAGGAGAAAATGTAAGAACTAATAGAGTATACAAGGATTTCCCAATAGTTGTTAGTGGTAAGACTATGTGTGCAGACTTGGTTGAGTTACCCATGCATGATTTTGATGTTATTCTTGGCATGGACTGGCTTCACCATTGTTATGCGTGTTTGGATTGTCGTAGTAGAGTGGTGAGATTTCGTTTCCCTAATGAAGAGGAGCTAGTCTGGGAGGGTACAACTCAAGTCGTCCTAATCCCTTGATTTCGAACCTTAAGGCCAATAACATGATGTCCGAAGGGTTATTATGTCATATTGTGGGTGTTAACGATTTAGATCATGACATTCCTTCCATAGACTCAGTGCCTGTAGTGAATGAGTTCCTAGATGTATTTCTGATGATATGCCTGGAGTCCCTCCCCCTTGAGAGATTGAATTTGGTATTTACTTAGAACCCGATACTTAACCAATTTTGATTCCTCCCTACAGAATGGCTCCAGGTGAACTCAAAGAGTTGAAGCTGAAGTTAAAAGATCTCACTGATAAGGGTTTCATTCAGCCGAGCATATCTCCTTGGGGAGCTCTAGGTGTTGTTTGTGAAAAAGAAGGATGGAGACCTTAGAATGTGTATCGATTATAGGCATCTCAAGAAAGTCACTATTAAGAACAAGTATCCACTTCCCAGAATAGATGATTTGTTTGACCAACTCCAAGGATCTAGATTCTTTTCAAAAATTGACCTTCGTTCAGGGTACCATCAACTGAGGGTTAGGGATGGAGATATCCATAAGACAACCTGTCATACCCATTATGGTCACTATGAGTTCTTAGTTATGTCATTTGGTCTCAGGAATGCACCTCCTGCATTTATGGATCTTATGAATAGGGTCTTCCGTGAGTACCTTGACTCTTTCGTCATAGTATTCATTAATGACATTCTCATCTATTCTAAGACCAAGGAAGAGAATGAACAACATTTGAGACTAACCTTGCAGGTACTTAGACAACATCAATTGTACGCCATCAGCAAGTCTGAATTTTTGCTTAGATCAGTGACCTTCCAGGGTCATGTTGTGTCCGATCAAGGTGTAGAGGTGGACCCCAGGAAGACTGAGGCTGTTAAGAACTTGCCAAAACCTCTTACTGCCATAGATACCCGTAGCTTCTTGGGATTGGCTGGTTACTACCGGAGGTTCATGGAGGGCTTTTCTTCCATAGTTGCCCCACTGGCAGCTTTGACTAAGAAGAAGGCCAAGTTTGAATGGATGGAGACTTGTGAGAAGAGTTTCCAGGAGCTCAAGGATAGACTCACTTCAGCCCCGGTGCTTACTTTGCTAAGTGTGGTGAGAATTACACTTGCATCTAGGGTTGGTTAGGGTTGTGTTCTTATGCAGGGTGGTAAGGTGATAGCCTATGCGTCCAGACAACTCAAGGTTCATGAGAAGAATTATCCCACTCATGACCTGGAGTTAGCACCTGTAGTGTTTCACTGAAGCTGTGGAGGCACTACTTGTATGGAGTGCATGTGGATGTGTTCACAGACCACAAGAGTCTGCAGTACGTGTTCACACAGAGGGAGTTGAATCTACGTCAACGGAGATGTTTGGAGCTGTTGAAGGATTATGACATGAATGTTCACTACCATCCAGGTAAGGCTAATATTGTAGCCGATGCTTTGAGCAGGATGAGCATGGGAAGTACACCCCACGTTGAGGATGAAAAGAAGGCGTTAGCGAAATATGTACATAGACTGGCCAGACTAGGTGTGCGATTAGTTGACTCTACTAGTGGGGGTGTTTCAGTTCATCCTAGTTCTAAATCATCCTTGGTAGTTGATGTCAAGCAGGTTCAGCATCTCGATCCTGTGTTGATGGAGCTGAAGGACTCAGTGTTGATAAAGATGAATGAGTCTTTCGCTTTGGGAGGTGATGACATACTTAGGTATCAAGACAAGTTGTGTGTACCAGATGTGGATGATTTGAAAAAGGATTGTTGCAGAGGCTCATGGTTCCAGATATTCCATACATCCAGGTTTCACCAAGATGTATCATGATCTTAAGCAGATTTATTGGTGGGATAACATGAAGAAGGACAGTGCAGAATATGTGGCCAAGTGTCTTAATTGTCAGCAGGTTAAGGCAGAACATCTTAAGCCTGGCGGTCTTACTCAAATTATTGAGGTTCCGACTTGGAAGTGGGAGGCCTTTAATATGAACTTCGTGGTTGGTCTTCCAAGGACTAGGAGACAACATGACTCCATATGGGTTATTGTTGACAGATTGACTAAGTCTTCCCACTTTATCCCTGTGAAGTCTACTTACAGAGCCGAGGACTATGCAAAACTCTACATAGATGAGATTGTGAGATGGCATGGTTTTCCTCTGTCTATCACTTCAGACAGAGGAGCTCAGTTTACTTCACATTTCTGGAGATCTTTCCAGAAAATCTTGGGCACGCAGGTAAAACTTAGTACTGCCTTTCATCCTCAGACTGATGGGTAGGCAGAGCGCACCATTCATACATTGGAGGACATGTTAAGAGCATGTGTGATTGACTTCAGGGGTAGGTGGGATGACCATTTGACTTTGATAGAGTTCTCATATAATAATAGCTATCACTCTAGCATTGGAATGACACCGTTTGAGGCACTGTATGGTAGGAGGTGTAGATCTTCAGTTGGGTGGTTCGAGGTTTAAGAGTCATCTATTTTGGGTCCATAGATCATTCATGAGGCCTTAGAGAAGGTCATAGTGATTAGGGATAGGTTGACTACTGCTTACAGTCGGCATAAGTCATATGCAGATAAAAGAAAATGGCCCTTAGATTTTGATGTTGTTGACCATGTCAATTTGAAGATATCACCTATGAAGGGGGTGATGAGGTTTGGCAGGAAGGGGAAGTTGAGTCCGATGTATGTTGGGCCTTACGAGATCCTACAGCATGTTGGTGAGGTGGCCTATGAGTTGGGATTGCCTGCGGATCTAGCTTCTGTCCATCCAATCTTTTATGTATCCATGTTAAAGATGTTCCTAGGTGATCTAGCATCGATTCTACCTGTGGAGTGTTTGTGAGTTGATGAAGACTTGTCCTATGAGGAGGTACCTATTGAGATCTTAGACAGACAGGTCAAGCGGCTGAGGAACCAGGAGATTGCCACAGTGAAGGTATTGTGGAGAAATCAACTTGTTGAGGGTGCGACGTGGGAGGCTGAGTCCGACATGAGATCCCGTTACCCTCATCTTTTATGCTCTTGAGGTTAGACTTCCTACTCTTAAGTCTAAGTTTCCTTATCTCTCCATATTTTGTTGCTATTGCTTGGCTGTGCATAGTAATTATGTTATGATCTGACTAGCATTATGCTAGATAGTGGTAGTGTCATTCGGGGACGAATGTTCCTAAGGGGGGGATAATGAAAGAACCCCAAAAATTGATAAGATAAGAAATGCTTAATGTGTCAAGAATGACTAGGATTAGACCAGGGTTCACACAGATTGATGCGCGTAGAGCCAGACCTCGGAACCCTTGCTATAGCAAAGCCAACGAACTTGGGAAGTTAGTTGATCTTGGAACTTTGGGTCCAACCATGTAGGGATCTCGAATACGAAGATTTACTCAAAGGAGTCTTTACCGGACTTAAAAAGAAGAAATCTTAGGTTTGAAGGGTCTAGGAGTAAAATGGCCTTTTTCCTGGCGAAGGGTAGAATCATAATTACCCTAAATATGTATTTAATTATTTAATTTATAAAGTTGATGGGCGATTCGGGGAGAGAGGGCCGAAATTGAGCCCTTGAAATGAAGTCTTGCTCCACCCAGGTTCGAACCTATGTGGGAGCAATGATTTAATGTGATTTTTGTTATTGGTGAATTAATTTAAAAAATTAATAATGAATGGCTGATTTAAAAAGGGAAAATCAGATTTATTATTAATTATTATTAATTTATTTATTAATTAATGTTTTTTTAAAATTGACTAAGTCTTACCAACTATCCTAGTTTTAAGAGGCACTACCTCACACAAACACTCTCTATCACGCCTATATCTCTCTCTCTCTCTCGTCCAATTTGTTTTTCTTGGCTGCAAAAACAGAAGATAAAAAAAATTAGAAAACAATCAAAAGTTCTCTACACTCAAAGAACTTACAACAAAAAAAATATACAAGCAAGCAAGCTAACATGAGAAATGAAAACTTTGCATAATCTTCTCGACGGGTTTGTGTTGAAGGTTTAGGGGAGGTTTCGGGCAGAACTTGGAAGGTGTGGAAAGCTACAACAAGGTATGGGTTTTATCTCTTGGAATCCTTTCTCCAAGAGAAATTTCTTTCTACAAAATTGAATGTATGAAACTAAGGCTGTCCCCTTTATTGTTGAACTCCTTGTCCCTAGTCTCCTTCCGATTTCAATCTAAATTAGTTTAGAAATCATGTTGTTGGTATGGTTTCTGGTAGCTAAGTGTGAAATATGATGTTCCTTATGATTTTATGTTTGGAAATAGTAAGCATGTTCAATGATGTCAACCGAAAATGATGTGGTGCAATGTGTAAAATGTTTGTTGTTGTTCTCCATTTGAAGTCTTAAAATGGCTTGTTTGATGGTTGGAATTATTGTGCATAAGGTGTGTAAATTGTGATGTTAAATGAAGTGTAAGGTGGTTGATCTTAAGTGGAAAAAAAGTAAGCGAAAACAACAATGAATCTACACCTAAGAATGTGTTGAACGAATTGCGAAAGTACCTCAAAACGAACATATGAATGTTGTTAAATAAAGGCTAGAAGATTTAATAAAATTTTTAGCACTTGGTGATGCAATATTCGGCCAGAATATTTGAGGTTGAGAGGTTTAAGAATATATTTGAAGCATGTGAGGTCAGTGGGTATTGAACCCAAGACCTCACTACATGAAAGCTGAAAAAAAAGAGAGGTGTGGGATTCGAACCCACAACCTCTCGGCCAAACAAGAGAGTTAGAGGGGAATTTTAAATTAATAAAAATAATGGGAAGAGTGGGATTCGAACCCACCACCTCTTGGCTGAAGGAGGAGATAAAGAGAGAAATTAAAAACAAAATAAAGTGAGGCTGTGGGGGCTGGATCCCACAACCTCACTGCCAACGCTTAAGTAGTTAACTTTTAAATGGAAACAAAAATAAGGAGGCCGTAGGGGTTCGAACTCACAACCTCTAAGTCTCAAGCAAAATAAAGAAAAAAAAATAGAGAGAGGCCGTGGGGGTTTTATCCCACAACCTCCTGGTTAAGCCGAAATGGAAAAGGAAAATAGATAGGAAAATAAAAAGGGGGCTGTGGGGGTTCGAACCCACAACCCCTCAGCCAAAGGAGAGAAGTTCTAGAAAAAAGGAACTAAAAATAAATGTTTATGTTGGAGTTCGATCTAGGGTACCAATATCATGAGTACTAAAAATAAAATCAAGGGAAAATGTAAGTGTTGTCCAAGGGATTCGAACATGGGTCCCCTTGCCCCAAATTTCCGTATTGATACATAAATCATACGTGAATTAAATGTTCAAGAATATTGTCACCTACTTAGATCGAAATCAAAATCTTGGCATACAAGATAGATAAGTCTTGTACTACATAATCTTAGGAAGATATGAGTCACTTAACAAACCATGAATGAAGCCTCATGGCTTGTATGTATAGACCCATAAGTCTAGCATACGATTAAAAATAAGTGAACCTAAGATGTATGTAATGAAATGATGAAACCCTATAAGGGTTAAGTACGAGAGTAGGATACACTAATTGGCCAAGTGCATTGGCATATGACGATATGAACAATGAAATGAACAATGAAATGATGAAACCCTAGAAGGGTTAATTAAGAGTGGGAAACACACTAAATGGCCAAGTGCATTGGCATATGCTGAAATGAACATTCACGTAAAAAAGGGGTGAGTACTTGTGAATAGCAAATGTTCTAATGTTAATGAATGTGGTGACAACATGATATGAGGCTAATGTAAAAGATGAGAGCAATCTCAAATGATCCTAAGTTAACGTTACCAAAACGTACTCACCTATGAGAGTGTAAAGTTAATGAAGAGACCAGTCTCTATGAACACTATAATGAAAGTATTGAGATTAACACACTTAATACTAATGATGAGATGAGAAATCATCTATTGATCTATGATGTCCTTATACTAGAAGCCAGCTTCTATGACGTATGAGTTGAATGAAATGGAACTTTATACTGAGCACCGATAGACTAACTATGAGCGGTGATGCGTTCTTTCAGGAAGGGCGGAGGTTCACATAACTCTCATGAGATGAGACTGTCCGGCATGCCGGGTATGGGTCTCCTTATATCTGCTAGTCTTTGAACCTATACCGCCAATATAGGGATCTAGCAGGGTACAATCCCCTATATATGCTAGCATGTTTTGGGTCACTTCGGCCGGTGATTCCACTTCTTTTCGGTGTGGGGCAGACACTGGATTTCATGATGCTCACATGATCTATGTCGGTTAAAGTTAGAGTTCTCAATTAATGAATATGGCCAGCCTCAAATGATGTACACGATGAAATGAATGATACCAAAGGTGTTAGGATAGGACAATCAAGAGGTGAGCTAGACACAAGTAATGATACTAGGTTATTCTTGGTCATTGCACAGCAAGCCCGATGAGAGTCTTAAACTACATCCTAGGTATAGCTGGTGTTTACACCAGCTTATGAATGATTGAAATGAGGACGTATGAATGAAGGAAGCACACTCTATGTTTGCTAATGAAGATTCCCTAGTTGAGGTCCCATATGTTGAGCCCTCATTTTTGAAAGTCTTAATGTCAAGTCCGTTATTCCAAGGTCTCATGGCATATGAATGAATGCTATGAAAGATGTTATGCGCTATATGCAATATGATATGTGCTATGTATAAGATGTTATGTGTTGTGTGCAATATGATAACTATGATGACGCATGTTACTCTAATGGCATGACTTTCTTAATCCAAATTTGGAAAGTTCACTAACTTTCCTAATCCCAATTTGGCAAGTCCACTAACTTGACTTTCCATAGTCATGTTGTTAGGATAGAGATATTTTTACTCATGCATGTCCTTGGTGTGTGCTTGCATATACCCATACTTAGTACAAGTGTGTAATAATCCCATACGACTTTATATATTTAGGTGCAGGCATAGGTGGACGCTAGAGTTTATAGGTTGACGTACAACTATCCGGACGTGGCGCTTTCATCCGGACTTGGTAGGTCCTCATGCTTTCGAGGATGTCTACCGTGATTTCTAGCTTAGATATAGGATTTATCTAGTGTAGTATGTTCCACTAGTATTTCTTTCCACTTTTATTTCAGACTTTGTATTGTTGCCGGTTTGGCAAAAATACTGTTAGTGCAATTATGAACTGTTTCTTTCATTTGATTATCTCTATATTAGCTGGTCGATTTGTGAACGCCTATGATGTTATGTTCAAAATGTTTATCATGGAATAAGAAAATAAAAAGTTCAAATTTTTCGCTAAAATTAACCTAGATTAAGTAAGAATGACGTATGTAGGCTTGTCTGCGACCTCTTAGAGGTCAATGACGCTGGTCTCGTCTGGGATGTAGATTCTAGTCGTGATAGTCGGACAGACTAGGGTTATGACATACGAGACCCCGCTTACGGTCCGTAGGTTGAGACTGTACATCACCCTCACAATTTGAAAGATTTATACACTTACCTAGGATATACGGACACATTCACGGTCCGTAGATTAAAAACGAATCATCGATAGGGTCCATAGACCTCTGCACCATATATTTTTCTATAGATTTTTCATTGCACACCTGCACTTGTAGAAATCATTAGGCCATTCTTTTACATTTTCTGGAGACTTTTTAGACACGGACCCTATGCTATATCTAGCCAACACTAGAACAAAAATTAAAAACCTATCGAATTGAGTACAGAAAATCAAATAAGCAAAGAAAACTACTAAAAGAAATGAAAAACCTATTGTTGGCTAGATTTTACACCTTGGGTTGCCTCCCAAAAAGCGCTTGATTTAACATCGCAGCACGACGCAAGCCACTCGATTACTCAAACTTCATCCATATAGTATGCCTCAATAACTTTATGCACATTCTATGTGTTTCCCTGATAAAGCTTGATCCTCTGCCCATTCACCTTGAACTTTATTCCCTCACCGTTTTCGAGCTCCACTGGTGCATGTGGAAACGCTTTCTTGAGTAAGAATGGCCCGGTCCATTTGGACATGAGCTTGGTTGGAAATATGCGCAACCTTGAGTTAAATAGAATCACAAGATCCGCAATAATAAAATCTCACTTTTCAATCCCTTGATCATGGTACTTCTTCAGCTTCTCTTTATACAAGGCTGCACTTTCATAGGCTTTTAGGCAAAAATCAACGAGCATATTCAAGTTATTCACTCTTTGATTTGATGTGGTTCCTTAATCAAAATTCTACTTATTCATTGGGCAAATACCCTTATGATGTATCTCTACTATCAAATGGCAAGACTTCCCATATACAAGTTGGTATGCAGACATACCTATGGGAGTCTTGTATGCAGTATCATAGGCCCATAAAATATTATCGAGCCTTCTTGACCAATCCATTCTATTGACATTCAAGGATTTCACCAAAGATATGCTTGATCTCCCCGCTCGACACCTCAACCTGACCACTAGTTTGTGGATGGTAAGTAGTGGCGGACACCATATTTCTCAAGTAGTGCTTTGAACAAATTATTGCCAAAGGGGGAACCACCATCTCAAATACTCGACCTTGGGGTACATAATCTGGAGATGATATTCTTTTTCAAGAATGCGGTGATACCCTTACCTTCATTATTGGGGATCGCAATTGCTTCCACCTATTTCAATACATAATCAACCACAACAATAATATACTTCATAAAATATGAACTTACAAATGGCCCCATAAAATATGCCCCATACATCAAACAACTCAATTCCAAATATTGGATTCATATGAAACTCTTGCCTCTTTGAAGTCCCACATTCTCTTTGGCAACTGTCACAAGACTTGGCGAAGTCATGAGCATCTTGGTGGATGGTAGGCCAGTAGTATCCACTCTGGAATATCTCATGCACAATATGAATACAACTATGGTGCCCACCAACAGGAGATAAATGACACGCCTCAAGAACACTCAACATTTCAACCTCGAGCACACAACAACGGATAACCCCCATCAGCACAACTACGACACAAGTAAGGCTCATCCCAAAAGAACTTCTTCTTATAATGCATATACTTCTTCCCTTGGTGAAAAGACAAATGGCACCAAATTTCTTGCTAAACAGTTAGCAAAGTCATCAAATGACGAGTCCTCAAATTTGACTCATCTAGGGACTTGTTTTAATGCAAATAACATCCTCAATTGTGTATTTTATCTCGATATATGATGAAAACATCTAAGTTTCAGGTATTTGAGGATTTGGTAGGAGCATGTACACTTGGGGGCAAAATGGAAAAAAAGAGATGAATATGCATAGTGCGCATCACCAAGATTATATGGCGATACAACGTATAGCAAAGTCTGCCATCTGTTACAACAAGTAAGACCAGAAGGAAGTAGATCAAAAGGCGATGAAAAGGATCAGTCGGCGCTTCGATGAATAGTTCTGCAAAACAGAGTTATTTTGCTCAATGTTATAACATGCATGGATATAAAGGCAAGACACAAACTACAATGAACTAGAGAAAAGGAGAATCGTCGAATCACTCGGCGAGTCATGGCTTAAGATGTCTAATGGATACACAAGTACTAAATCTGAAGTTTATAATTACTTAAATCTATTATTACTTAGAGGAAGAGATTTTAAAGGAGAAAAAAAAATTCATAGTTTTTCCTTGGGGTATTTTTTTTCTATCACATTTGGAGAGGGTTTTTGAGAAGCTTGAAGAAAGAAGTTCTTCTTCCAATCTTGAAAGTGGGTCTTCTCGATTTACTTTTATCTTTGCTACTTTTAAGGTTTAATCTCTTATAGCCACTTGATTACTTTATCACTTTAAGTATATTTGATTATTTCTTGACATGTGGTTAAAAACCTCCATTCTTGAGGGTTGATTTAGCAAATATGTGTTGATATTATTGTTGGGTCTTGCTTCCTGATAGGACTAGATGCATTTTAATGGTGATTTGACCTAGTTGTTGTGATTTAATTTAATGGGTTTGTAGTTTAAAATAAAAAACCACCCATGTGTTTTTGACTTTCCCGAGAGGAAGGTCACGAAACCAAGACAACTATACTAATTGCCTAAGAAGTGGATCGACATGAGATTCACCCCGAGAGGGTGAGCCCTAGTCCCATATCCAAGCACCCTTGATTGAATGTTTAGGGTGTGGGTAAGGCATATGCTGGTTAGTTTAGATTAGTGGGTGTCCAAGAAGAACCCATTTGATATGGAGTAAGTTGCCCGAGAGGGAACTTACTTTCACCTAAAGCTTAGCCTAGTAACCATTGTCTTGCAAATTTTCCTATCGAAAGCATGTACCCATTAGTTTGTGTCAACATATATTGCGGTCACACCCTAAGAACATTCCCCCATACTTGTTTTCTCCTTTGATTTTGCCAATTTTACTACTTCTGACAATACCCCTTTCTTAATATTTTACACGTTGGTATGACAAATCGATTTTAATTTTGTTCAACTCGAAAATTATCTAAACAATCACTTTTAGAAAAGAATTCTATGTAGCTACAACTTTCACTCCACTCCCTTGAGACACGAACCTAACCCTTGGTTGGGTTACTTTACTAGCTTCTATTAATAGACACTCAAACTGTAGGTTAGTGTTGTTGATCACTAATTATAAAAACATACAGATATTGAAGCATCAAAATGGTGTCACTGTCAGGGAGTGGTGTCACATGAAAATGTAGTTACTTATAGTTTTTAATTCCGTTTAGTATGGTTATATTAATTTAATTTTAGTTTTAGTTCAATTGTTTATGTTGAGAACAGGAAAACTGAGCGCTCATGAGTTTGCCCCTTTCCACGAGAACATCCTAGTGGTCATTAATCTATGACGTGATGACGTATATGATGCACATAATGCGTATGATTCAAATGTGTATGGGTGCAATCTGCATGCCCAGGGTGTAGGGAAATGGTCTTTTAAAGTTGCTAGCGGGACATTCCATCTCATACATTCTAGGGGTGTATATGGAGGGTTGGATCATAAAGATTCACATGAACACATTCAAAGTTTTATAGAATTGTGGACTCCTTTGTGTTTCAAAGATTGGTCACAAGAAGAAATTAGACTCAACTTGTTCCCATTATCACTATAAAGGGGGTGACTAAATGTTTGTCTGAACTTCCCCAAAACCCCCCATCAGATCATGGAAATAATTTATCTCATCCTTCCACAAAAGCTTTTTCCCTCCCTCAAAAATGATGAAGTTAAGGGATGACATTCAGAATTTCAGGCAAAGGGAAAGTGAACCAATCCATGAGTCACATGTCAGAATCAAGAGATGTTTGCGTAAATTTCCGACACATTGGTTGCCAAGTGAACTACTACAATATTTTTACAGAAACTTATATTCAGTTAACAAAGGGATAGACACTCAATTAGTGCAGGGCGGAATAATGTTACAGTCCTTTGAAGTGGCATCATTCTTCTTATACAACATGACCAAAGTGAATCAGGCATGGTACACTAAAAAAGACCACGTCTCTCCATTGTGCTTTAGAATGACACAAGAGCAACTCGATAAAGGAAAAGAGAGATGAAAACATAAAAAAATTTGACTCAAATGGAGATATTCCAAGAACACATGAAGAGGAGAGATAAAGTATTCCGTCTTGGGAGGGTTCTTCATCCAATTATTTGCGATCGCAAGAGGACTGAGTTTCGAATAACAAAAAGATTGAGGAGTATTTCACCCTCGCTATTAACGGTAGGGTAGGAATGGAGGTTGGAACGACCTAAAAGGAGAAGAACCTAGGAACTTGTGTCAAGATTAGGCAGAGCGTGATGAGCAATGAAGAATATAATATTCAATGGAGTGAAATTCCAAAATCAAGGGTAAATGCAGATAGTACTAGAGTAAACGACTTGCTAACAAGAATCCTTGACAAATTTGAAGGCTCAGACGATTTGTTAAAAGGATTCAGAGATGACTTTTCGTTAATTATTAGCAAGTTGAATTCATATGCAAATGCAATAAAGATGCTAAAAAGTAAACTAACTTTCCTAGCAACACAACTAGAATCCAAGAAAAGGATGGAAAACAATGACAGGAAGCTAGCGTGGTTACCTGCAACAAGAAGGTAGCGATAGGAAATGATGTTTGGGAAGAAAATCTCAAAGACTACTCTGAGAATCAATGTGGGAAAGAAGCATCAAAGGAAGAAGAATGTCCAACTCACCAAACCTTAATCAAGAAACCTCAAGAGTAACGGGACAATATAATAAAAATACCAAAGTGTCAATGCTTATGCTCATAATAGCCCCACCATTTCCCAACGAACTAAAAAGATAAATGACGAGGAAAAGCTCAAAGAAAAACTTCAATATTTAAGAATTTGTCTATAAACCTCCCTTTTGTGGATGATTTGTTGGAAATGTTTAGGTATGCCAAATTAGTGAAGGAGATAGTCACAAAGAAGAGAGCTCTGGATTATGAAACAATTGAGATACCTCACTATTGCAGCGGGATAATGACTGAGATGTCCACAAAAAAGAAAGACCCAAGGGCTTTTACCATTCCTTGCAATATTGGAATGCTCCAACTTGCAAAAGCTCTATGCGACATTGGAGCAAGTATCAACCTAATGCCTTATGAAATCTACGAGCAACTTGGATTGGGGGAACCATAATCCACAATAATAAGACTCGTTCTGGCGGAAAGATCCATCAAGCATCCGGTTGGGATCCTCTATGACATCTTGGTAAAAGTAGATCGATTCATATTCCCAGCCAATTTCATAATTTTGGATTGTGATGTTGATGCCGGAATACCCATCATAATGAGAAGATCGTTCTTAGCAACCAGAAGAGCATTGGTGGTGGATGTTGAAAGTGGAAAGTTAAAGTTTCGGGTGAATGATGATGAGGTGACGTTTAACATTTGCAAAACAATGAGGGAACCAATTGACTTCCATGTTGCATCCACTAAAGACACTATAGATGAAGAAGTGGCAAGTGTGAGTGATCTAATGCGAGAAAGTTAGCCTCTCAAGTCAGTCATTGCTAATTGTGATAAATTTGAAGTTCAGGATTATGATGAAATAGTTACTTCTTTAACAGGTTTTGGGGGACATGCGCGAAATCCGATAAAATTGGATATCAAAATATGCCTTTGGAACCAAAAATACATTGCCAGTAATCATTGCAGCTGGTTTGCTTGAATATCAAGTTAAAATGCTCATAGAAGTACTGCGGAAACACATCAAAGATATAGGCTGGACTATAGCTAACATTGTAGGTATTCCTCCGAGTGTATGGACTCACATGATTCGACTGGAAAATGAATGCAAGCCCTATGTAGAGAACTAATGGAGATTAAAACCTCTTCTTCAAAAAGTGGTCAAAATGTGAATAATCAAGTGGCTTGACGCTTGTGTAATTTATCCTACTGCAGATAGTAAATGGGTGAGCCCAATACAATGTGTCCCGAAAAAGGGTTGGATAACAGTAATCCCTAACACAAAGGGTGATATTGTCCTAACTAGACCTGTAAAAGGATGGAGGGTTTGCATAAATTATCAAAAACTAAATTGTTGGACCGAAAAGGATTATTTTCCAATGCCCTTCATAAATAACATGGTTGATAAGTTGTCAGAAACAGGGTCTAGATACAATCAGATTTCCATTGCTCCAGTGGATGAAGAAAAACCACTTTCACTTGTCCTTATGGGACATTTGCATTAAAAAAATGCCATTTGGTCTTTGTGCCACATCAACAACTTTTCAGTGGTGCATGTTATCTATCTTCGTATACGTGGTAGAAAATTCCATGGAGGTTTTTATGGATGATTTTGAGTTGAGATATAGTCGAAGATTCTCTGTTGCATTTTGGACAAGTGCTCCAAAGATGTGTGGACACCAACCTTTTTCTAAATTAGGAAATATGTCATTTCATGGTAAAGGAAGCATTTTTCTTGTGCACAAATTGTCAGAAAGAGGGTTGGAAGTAGATAAGGCAAGGATTGAAATTATCGAAAAGTTACCCACATCGGTCTCAATTAAGGGTGTCCTTAGTTTTCTAGGCCATGCCAGATTCTACATAAGATTCATCAAAGACTTCTCAAAGATCGCACTTTCATTATGCAAATTGTTATAAAAGGAAAAAATCTTCTATTTTAACGAAGCTTGTGTAGCATCCTTTGAATGCTTGAAGGAGAAAATGGTATCCACCCCGATCATCATTAGTCTTAATTGGACCGAATCATTGAAGTAATGTGTGATGCTAGTGGTACGACATTAGGAGTAGTTTGGGGAAAAACACAACAAACTTTTCCCCCTAATCTACTATGCAATCAAAACCCTAAAGAACGAGCAACAAAATTATACAGTTACTCAGCAGGAGCTGCTAGCTGTAGTCTACGCATTTGAAAAGTTTCGAGCATAATTATTCGGTATCAAAGTGATTATGCATACAGACCATGTAACACTTCGTTACCTAATGGAAAAGACGGATACGAAACCAAGCCTAATAAGATGGCTATTGTTGCTGCAGGAATTTGACTTCGAAGTTAAAGATCGAAAAGGATGTGAAAATCAGGTGGATGATCATCTCTCGAGATTACAAAACCAAGTGATCATCAAGAAAGGAACGGAGATAGATGAATCACAATATTTGCTCTATCCCTCTCACACGTATCATGGTACGGTGACTTTGCTAATTATATTTTTGTGTGGATTAATGCTGGAGGAGTTAAACCATTACAAAAAAGTTCTTTTCTGATGTCAAAAAGAAATTTTGGGATGAACCATATTTGTTTCATGAGTGTGATGAGATTGTAATCAAAAGGTTTGTTTTATGAGAGGAATAAACAGACATTTTTTATGACTTCCACACATCACCAGTGGATGGTCATCAAATTGGGAACCGCACAGCAACCGAAGTACTTCGAAGTGGTTATTACTGGCTGTCACTTTAGAAAGATGCTTATGAATTTGCAAAGAATGCCCCAAATGTCAACAACAAGGAGGAGTATCGAGGAGACATGAACTACTCCTCACACCCATCTAAGAAATTGAAATTTTTGATGTTTTGGGGATTGATTTCATGGGCCCATTTGTCAGCTTATTTGGAAACAAGTACATCTTAGTAGCTATAGATTATGTTTACAAATGGGTGAAGCTATCGCACTTCCAAATAATGAAGGAAGGAGTCTTGTCCAGTTCTTAAAGTGATCTATATTTGCATGGTTTGGTTCTCCAAGATCAATTATGATTGACAATGGGTCACACTTTTGTAACAAGTGGTTCTCTAATGTTTAGAGAAAATACGAGGTGAAACACAAATTTTCAACTCTATATCATCCTCAAAACAAGAGGCCAAGTTGAGGTGTCAATTCGAGAAATCAGAAGTATTCTAGCAAAAATGGTGAAGTAACAGAATCGGCTTGTCTAGAAAGCTTGATGATGCACTGTGGGCATATCGAACCGCTTAAAAAACACCCATAGAAATGTGCCCCCATATCAGCTTTTTTTTTTTTTGCAAAATCAGGCCATGTGCGTGTTGAGTTAGAATACAAAGCCTTATGGTACTTGAAAGCTTTAAACCTTGACTATACAAAAGCTTCAAAAGGGAGACTTACACAATTGAAGGAATTAGATGAATTTTGCTGCAAATCATATGAAACTCAGACTTTTCCAAAGAAAAAATGAAGAAATGGAATGACGCGCAGATCGTGCAGAGGGAATTCAATGTAGGGAATTGGGTGTTGACATACAACTCACGACTTAGATTATTCTCTAGCAAGATGAAGTCCAACTGGTCCTGACCATTCCAAATAACTCATGCATACACAAACGGTGCCATCGAGGTTGTGGGCAAAGACAGACCCTCATTTAAGGTAAATGGACAACATTTGAAATTGTATCTCGGGGATTATCAGGAGATATATCTGATTAAATAATTGTACCTAAAAGATAGTTGCTACGTGCTCCTCCATCGTACCACAGCATTAACTAAGGCGCTGTTTGGGAGGCAACCCAAAACCTTTGTTATGTTTTATTTTGGTATCAGAAAAATAATGATGATGGTGTTGGAGGTTGACGTGCGGAAGGTCCCCTTAAAGAATTCTAGGAAATATTTAGTATCTTCAAGTGGAGAACCACAAAGTGACTCGGTGCAAATCTAGCATCCAACTGATCGTCAATGTCCCCAAAGTTTGACCCTGTAAAGATTGGCGAGCATAAGAATTTATTAGCAAATCGCCAATAGTGTTGGCGATAGCGATGGAGACCACCGTTAGTATTTTTGCATAACCTAAAGTTTCTGAGTTATTCGGTGGATAGGTGCACATATTGGCGAAGCGCAGGTTAGGCTGGCGAACTTTACTAGGATCGCTGACTGAATTTCTCGGAAATTGCATCTCTGCACATGTAGCTATTTTGAGTTGGTGATTTACTGTTGCTTGCATTTGAGGAAAATGCTTGTATTTATGATGGAGTGAGAAGTTTGTTGATTCTGAAAGCGTATTTACATACGTGGGCTGTCTGTTTAAGTTGCATTTTAAAATTTCTTTGGCAAATGTTTAAGCTTATGGATCTCTTTTGGGGTCCTAATTTCATAATAATTTTGAACCTTCCAAAAAAAATTTACCTTTGAAAATTTCGCAACCTCTTGTATCGAAAGTGGCTGTTATTGTACAAATTTATGTTTCAGTTTTGATCAATACTGATGACTTGAAAAGTGCTTTCAATCGAACAAACATTAATGTGAGGCTATAATGAGAAGGAATGAAGTTACATAGGAAATATGTAAG
Organism: Solanum pennellii; assembly: GCF_001406875.1. Lineage (NCBI taxonomy): Eukaryota > Viridiplantae > Streptophyta > Magnoliopsida > Solanales > Solanaceae > Solanum > Solanum pennellii. The sequence continues at coordinate 60,381,196 of NC_028641.1, forward strand.
CTCTTAGCATCTAGTTGTGATTAGCCAATTCTCGAAGTGATACATTAGGAATGACCATTGAACACTAACGGAAGTGTGTAATCTTGTTTGACTTATTTGTCGATGCCTTGTGTGATGAACTTACTTTGAACCTTGCATGAATAACTCTAGAATTTTCTCCATTTGTCTAATTGATTTTTAAAGGTTTCCTCTCAACATTCAAAAAGTATAAGCCAACTTTGACATATACCTATTTTTTGGCCTACCCATGAGTGTGTGAAACTCTTCTGAACATCCTTTGAGCCTTACCTCTTCTTTGGAAAAACCTTGATGAAACCTAAACCTTACTTTATCCATCACATATAATCCTCTTGACATGTGCAAAATTTATCCAACTTAGGCCAAAAAGGAAATGAGAAGTTAAGAAGTGCAAGAAAAGTCCCGCAAACCAATGGTAGTGCATAGAAATTGAAACCCTCCATACAAAAAGACAACAAGAAAAAGAAATAGAAAATAAAAGAAAATGAAAGAGTGAAAAGAAGTCGTGAAATAAAAGCACAAAGTAAAAGAAATTGGGTTTCAAAGAAATCCATGAAAGGAAATAAAAGATGACTTAGAAGCACTTGACCAAAGATTGAGCAAGGAAGATAGGGGATAACTTAAGGAAATCACATCTCATTGGAGAAAAAGTTTGTGAGCCCAAATGACCTTCCCTTTGCACTCATCCCCGTTAAAGCTTAGAAATACCATTTTGATATTGAGTGAAACGAACCAAAAGTAAATTAGAAAATAACGTCAAACCTATGGGTGAAAACATGCATTGTGTTTCTCCTTATGAGTGTGAGCGTTGCATCAGATTCCGAATCCTAAGTTGATAACTCTATGTGTGTGAAAATGGAACCATTATTTGTGTGAGGGAATGCAAATACTTTTGTTGATGCTTGAACTTGCATTAGTAGCAAGTATTGTGAGCTCAATAATCTTTGGTAATGGTTTGTCACAACTTGAATCTTTGAGTATACAATTTATCTATGCATGAGTAGTTTGAGTCTTGTTGTGTGCATTCATGATTAAATCTTGTGTAGAACTATTTGTGATATCCTATTTGAACTGCTGAAGTTGAATTTTACTTGACGACAAACAAAATTTTAAGTTAGGGGTGTTTATGATTCCTCAAATTGAACTCATCTAGGGACTTGTTTTAATGCAAATAGTGTCCTGGATTGTGTATTTTATCTCAATATCTGATGAAAACTTCTAAGTTTTAGGATTTTAATGATTTGGTAGGAGCATGGACACTTAGGAGAAAAATGGAAGTGAAAAGCAATAAAAGAGTGAAAGATGCAAAGTGCACATCGCCAAGCACACTTGGCGAAATGCCATAAAACAAAATCCGCCTTGTGTTACAACAAGTAAGCCCTGAAGGAAGTGGATCCAAAGGCGACGAAAAGGAACAGTCGACGCTTCGCTGAATAGTTTCATGAAGAAGAGTTATTCCGCCAAACATTACAACATGCATGGATAGAAAGGAAATGCACAAACGGTGATGAACCAGGGAAAGGGAGAATCGCCGAATCATTCGGCAATTCACGACTAAAGACGCCGAACGGATCCACCAGCACTAAATCTGAAGTCTATAAATACCGAACTCTATTACTACTTATAGGAAGAGATTTTAGAGGATTAAAAAAAACATTAACATATTTTTTCAGGTTTTAGTTCTTATGTTTGGACTTATTTTTCTCTAAAGTTTGGAGAGGATTTTTGGGAAGCTTGAAGAAAGAAGTTCTTCCTCCAATCTTGGAAGTGGGTCTTCTCCATTTACTTTGTTGTGCTACTTTTAAGGTTAAATCTCTTATACCCACTTGATTCCTTTATCATTTGAAGTATATTTGATTATTGCTTGACGTGTGGCTAAAAACCCCATTCTTGGGGTGTGATTTAGCAAATATGTGTTGATATTATTATTGGATGTTGCTTGCTGATAGGATAAGATCATTTAAATGGTGATTTCACCTAGTGCTTCTGGTTTAATTTTTGTAGTTTAAAATATAAAACCACTCATGTGTTTTTTACTTGCCCGAGAGGGAGGTCGCGAAACCAAGACCACTAGATTGATGGCTTAAGGAGTGGGTCGACATGATATTCAGCCCGAGAGGGTGAGCCTCAGTTCCATATCCAATAACCTCTATCGAATGGTCAGGGTGTGGGTAAGGCGTAGGCTAGTTAGTTTAGAAGATTGCGTGTCCGAAAAGAACCTATTTGATATGGGGTAAGTTGTCGAGATGGAACTAAAGCTTATCCTAGTCACCATTGTCATCCAAATTTTCCTATAGAAAGCATGTACCCATTAGTTTGTGTCAACATATATTGTGGTCACACCCCAAGACCCCATACTTGTTTTTTCCTTTGCTTTTGGAAATTTTACTACTTGTGACAAAACCCCTTTATTAATATTTGAGACTTCGGTGTGACAAATTGAATTAATTTTATTTAACTCTAAAATGTCTTAAACAATCGCTATTTAGAATGGAATTCTAAGTTGCTACAACATTCACTACCTCTCCCTTGGGACACGACCCCAATCCTTTGTTGGGTTACTTTACTAGTTTCTATTCGTAGACACTCAAATTGAAGGTTAGTGTCATCATCAGGAAATATAAAAAGATACACATATTCAAGCATCAGCAAACCAAGGAATCAAATCTTGGGAGGCTGCTAATACATGTTCATCTGGAAAGGCATCATTTTTTTCAGCCCTATCACCAAGCTTGAGCAAAGCTTAATCCTCCAATCTAGACAAGTGATCGGTAACCTGATTGTCTTTCCCCTTTCTATCTTTTACCACAAAATCAAATTCTTGCAACAATAATATCCATTTAATCAGTCGTGGTTTTATATCCTTCTTAACCTTCAAATACGTCAATGTTGAATGGTCAGTATACACTATGACCTCACTACCAATCAAATAAGATTGAAATTTCTCAAATGCAAAGTCACAGTGTAATTCTTCTAGGCTGCGTTTAGAGCTTTACTTTCATAGTGAATAGTATGAAGTATCTTCTCACTCCTTTGTCCCAATACTACACAAAGTGGTAACCCACTTGAGTTACACAAGACCTCAAAGGGTTCCCCCTCAATCTGGTGCAATAATGATAGAACAGAGACTAGGTTTTTCTTCAACTCTCCAAATGTTATCAGACAAGCATAATCCAAGTCAAACTTATTCTACTTCTAAGCAGTTTGTACAATAGATGTGCTATTTTTGAGAAATCTTTTATGAATTTCCTATAGATTCTCGCATGCCCAAGAAAACTTCTCATACATTTAATGGAGATAGGTGGGAAAAGCTTTTATTACCTCAACCTTAGCTCTATCAACCTCAATACCTTTATTAGAGATCCGATTCCCCAACACTATACATTCCTTCACCATAAAGTGACACTTCTCCTAATTTAGCACGAAGTTACAGTCTTCACACTTTTCAGTACCATGACCAAATTATCCAAACACCAATCAAAAGATCCACCTACCACTGAGAAATCATCTGTGAACACCTAATAGTATCTTCCACTGTATCAGAGAAAATCGACATCATACAACCCTTGAAGGTCGTTGAAGCATTGCACAACCCAAATTTCATGTGTTTGAAGGTAAAGGTCCCATAGGGGCAAGTGAAAGAGGTGTTCTCTTGGTCTTCTTGAGCTATAGACATTTTATTGTAGCTCGATAATCATCAAGAAACCAATACCAACCCTTTCTCGCAAGTTTATCTAAAATTTGGTCCATGACATGGCATAGGAAAGTGGTCCTTCTTTGTCCAAGCATTCAACTTCTAGTAGTCCATGCAAACTCTCCATCCTTTCACGGGCTATCAAGACATACCCAACTACTATTAGTAATGGGATAGATAAATCCAGCATCCAACCACTTGATGATCTCATTTTTAACTACCTCTTGCATACGCGAATTTACTCTTCTCTGGTGCTCAATACTAGGCTTGCGATCCAGCATGAGTTGCATATTCTGTGAACAAATACCGGGCGGGATCTCAATAATGTCCGCAATAGTACACCCAACCTCTTCAACACCAATACTAAACACTCTACTTGTCGCTCACTCTCAACGCTATATGTTATAGGATATACCGATTGGAGCTCACCACTCTACTTCATGGACCTACAATTAATGAAAGTTGATTCTTCATTATTGAGTCTGAACTTCATTTGCCATTTCTCCATATCAACCAAAGCACACCCTGTGCCAAGTAATGGTTTCCCAAGAATGATGGGAACCTCAAAGTCAAACCTCACAATCAAGAATAACAAAATATGCCTGAGAAATAAGTTACTTTACTATCACTAGTACATCACGGAGTACACCAATGGGCCTCTTTATAGTTCTATCAGTCATGAGCAACCACGTAGTAGTTGGTTCTGGATCTCCCAATCCCTACTTATTATAAAGGGACAACGGCATGAGATTTATTCTAGCACCAAGATCACATGATGCCTTAGAAAAGTGCAATAACCCAATGGTACATGGGATAGTGAAAGCACCAGGATCATCCTATTCTACATAAGGGGATTTGTAGCAATAGCACTACAATGATGTAACCTATCATCATCTTCGAAACTCACAGATCTCTTCTTTATGACCATGTCCTTCATAAACTTAACATACCCAGGAACTTTCTCCAAAGCTATATCAACAGAATATTGATGGAAAGTTTCTTCAACATAGTGATAAACCTGTGGTATTTTCTTTCTTTGATCTTTTTTGCCAACCTCTGTGGGAAGGGAGACGGAGGTCTAGGTATGGGAACAACTTTCTCAGTTACCACAACCCCTTTCTCTCTCGCATTGTAAGACTCTCCCCTCACCTCAACCACATCATCATCTTTATTAATGGATCAATTTCCACCTAGACGCCATATAGATCAATGGTTTGCTTTCCCATGTGAGTAGTGACTGCCATAGAATGTCCATCATTCTTTATATTCTTGATAGTGTTTCTTGGAATAGTGCATCGTTGGCGTGGGTTCACTATAGTAGAAAAATGCATCATCTCTTACTCAAGATGCTTTATTGACACAGCGTGGGCATCAACTTTTTGACCTATCCCAGACAAGTCACTTCGCATCTCCTTAACATTATCATGAGTCTCATTGAACCTTCTTATCATCTTTTAAATCATATCCTCAATACGTGACATATTACATCATGCTTCTCTAGGGCCATATTCCCAATTTTGAGGAGAAACATAAGGTCCAACCTGATCATTTTTGTTGCCATAGTTATTTCGGTTGTAGTTGTTGTCGCGATTGTACCTTCCATCGCGAACATATTGACACTCTCATTAGTTTCCATAGTTACTACCTTGGTTTCCTAGATCTTTGCACCAATTATCCATGATGCAACCTTGGGCCTTCGTTCGGAAACCCCCCGTCATATATTTCACTGCATAAGCATCCTCTTAGTAGTAACACCTCCCCAGTCGGTCGTGGAGCTTTAATCAAATAGTTCACAACATTTACCTTCTCAGCCGACCCCAATATGTTCTCGTATGCGCCATCTCCTCACGAGTATCATCTTCGGATTTGTTTGATGTGGCTTGGACTGTAAATGTTTTTCTCCTAGAATCCAACTTTCCAGTGCTCCAAAATTTGTTGGTTTTGGGAGATCTACTCCAATTTCTCCGCAAATTGCTAAAAAGTATTTTTAGTGTGAGAACCCCCAACAATAGTATCAAATACTGCCTTACTATTTTCATCCTTCCCTCCATAGAAACATTCTTTCAACGACTCATAATCAACGTGGAGATTTGGAACACTTCTAATGAAAATAGTGAACAGGTCACAAGAACTACTCATAGACTCTCCAGGTAGCGCCACAAAGTTGTTTAGCTTCTTGGACACTGGAAAGAATTTAACTAAGAACGCATCCGTCAATGCTCCCATGTATAGATTGAGTTTTAATGGAGTTCATTAAACCAAGAATATGCATCGCCATTCAATAATAAAGGGAATACTCGCAATCCGATAACATCTATGTCCCAATCCGGTCGACCTACACAACTTTTGCAAACCACCCTAAGCTTGGCTAGGTAATAATGAGGTTCATTCTACGCCAACCCAGTAAATAAGCCTCTCACTGTGAGCATATTCATTAAGCTACTAGTCACCATAAAGTTGTAACCCAGTGGTAGAAGGGATAGGACAAGAGGTCCATGAGATTAAAGTTAACCTTGTAGTTGTTATATGGTTAAGTCTCCGATGGATCTTGCATCCTCAATGCTTCTCCTAGTCGCTTCTCATCTGGAACCTGATTATTTTAATAAACAATCCTTGGAGGTAGAACCCTAGCACCATCACCTAATTCTCCTCCAATAGGGTTAATTGGTGCTCCCTAGTTATTCGTTATCTTCATTGTTCTATTGAGCTCTCGATCGTAGGGAGTAAGTGGTTCTCCTTGACTCCGTTTACTTGGTATACACTAGAGTTTGAATCTAGGAGATACAAAAAAAAAATTAAAATTGGAAAATGTTTGACTGAAGTTCAATATGTAGTTAAACATAATCTAAAAGTCAAATTTCCCAACAGCGGTGCCAAAATATGATATGCTCAAATTATACCTCCCTAAAGAAGTATAAACGATCGTTATCAAGTAAAGAACACAATTCCTATGTTGGGGTAAATCCTATGAGGAAAATGGTTTAGAATTAAACTTAACCAACAATTATATTCGTTTAGCCAATGTTTTCTTGAAACAAGTAATTGGAGGGAGGGATTTGTAAAAAGAAATTGGAAAACTGTGCAAGTAAATAGTGAGCAAGATTTAAACTTCAGTTGTTTCCAAGATAAGAAAATAACTAAGACATAAGTGTTCCACACAAGCTCATAATGCAGTAATCCTAGTAATAACAATCACTTCCTTTTGTATTACATGCAAAGTGATAACTTATGTATCTTTAAATCCTTGGTCCGGCATCTAAGGAATTTCACCCCGTACCTTGGTCCAACTATGTGTATATAATTTACTAACCCTTACCTTTGCCTCATATTAGATATAACATCAATGTATGGCTCAGTATTCACCCTCACACCAATCGACATTAACTACCGCCTTGGTCCGACAAGTTGCAACAAGGCATGTTCTAACGCTGGCCACTGTTTAAAAAGACTTTGAGACAAAAGAAATATCAATGCATTCAATAACACTATTCAAAATATTCTTAATTACTATTCATAGTTTGTTAATCACTCATGGTTCCCAAAACCCTAGTTGTGGATTTAGTAACCCATATTAGCAAGAACGCAATTCATAGTTCTAGATGATAGAATTATGCACTTACGTAATAAAAAGAATAAACCCAAAATTTCAACTTGAATTGTAAATCCAAAATCTTAAAAACTTACTCTATAAATCAATAATTGCCAAAGTTTGCAAAGTTAATCTCCAAAAGCAATAACTAAACAAGAACAATATTTCTAACCCCCAAAATGATGTTTACATGCCCTTAAATAGAAAAAAAAATTCCTAACTTAAAAGTAAAAAAAAAAGGAAATAAAGTTTCCATATGCGTCTCCTATCTACACACTGACCTACGGTCCGTCACTCAATCTACGGTGTGTAGGTCCCTTCCTTGGATCAGCACTTAGGCAATTTTTCAATCTTCAAAGTCTTGAAAATCATTGTTACATTTGAAGATCCAACAATATCGACAATCAGTCAATTTAGGGTCCCTAACTTTACACTTAGACTTTTCAGCATTAGGTACTATAACTAAATCTGTGATTGATTTGACGGAGCAATGATACAGTCCACATATCAATCTACGGTTTGTAAGTTGCAACCGTTGTTCCACAATTGGTAAGGACTTCCGTGATCTTCAGCAATGTCTTGTCTGCCCACCTATGATTATCATCTAAGGGGCGTAACTTGACCTACAATCTGTAGGTTGCCTCTGTAGATGCCCTTTTCTGAACTTATCTCAACTACATCTATAATTCTCCACGTCTGAACTGATTTCCTGCAAACATACGAAAAACACATAAGAACCAATGCAAAATGTCTCTAGACCCACACAATTCTTAAGAGAAATATATTAAAAGTACCGTACTCACGATCCATCAGTTACTACTTCCAACAACGGTACTTCAATAACATCAAATATCATTCATGTGGTACAATTCAATCTTGTATCTCAATTACCTATAAAAATTCAAAGTTACCTCAATTTCTCAACTTAGAAAGCCCACATTGTGATGCTAATCAATGTCAATCAACGAATGGGACATCTTGGCGGATCGAAATTACACCACCAGTAAATATTACCCATGATGTCATGACCGGGGAGTACCCCCTAGACGTAATCGGCATCTTCGTTCTCTTAGAGGCCTTAGACTATCCCTTAGCATACATCATTGCATATCATAGGTAGAGAAAATGCGGAAAATTTAAAACTTTTAACATATGAAGTATACTTGGACTTCTTGTTTATCATATATGAATTTTACATAGACTTCTCATTTATGTAGTGTACATAGAATTCTCATTTAGCAATATAATCAATTCATTAAAGTAGTCTAATATTGTCTCACACATAACCATCTATCATAGAAGTATACAATTTGGGCATAGACCTTACACTATTACAATATGCCTCATAGGCTTACAACAAAGTCTCAAAATATAACGAAAGAACAATTGTCTATGACATAGTTAATACTAATAAAGCTAGAAGAGTGGGTTCATCCTCGGACTTAAGGACTCACCAACATCTTGGAAAAGATCCAAGTCTTCCTTGTCAATGGCCTTGAATACTCTTCAATGACCCGAACCTACATTATTAGGGAAAAGGGAAGAAAATATGGGTTAGTACATCACGCGTACTAAGTATGGTTTCTATGCATAAAATCATCAATGCATGAGAAAAGGGACATTTTAGTGACAATCACGCTTTCTATCAATTTTATCCAACATACAATTATAGTAATAATTATAAGTCAACTCAACATAATATTAACCCAATGTGGACAAACCAAGAAATACATTGTGCAATGCAAATAATAGAATCCCATTACCCAATCCAAAGCTAAGTATCACATTAAGTACCCTAATTCATACATACAAGATAACCTCATATTTCATCATGACATGATTTATTCATACAGATCACTCATAGCATATCACATAACACATAATCAACTTAATCATGAAAGAACACTACTAGGACCATCCCTTATGACCCCACAAATGAAATGTGTAAGAGAAGTAGCATACCCTCCCTTACAACATGTAGAAACCCTCAATATAGCTTCAGTAAGAGTTCACATTACAATAACCGAAATTAGACCATGCAAGTTACAAAATGCAGTGTTCTACTCCCACATCGAAAAGAGAGGGTTAACACTTGCCTAAGGTATATCCTTTCTTACGTAGCTATCTAGGTGGATCCATTAAACAAGAGTATTATGTGGGCACATAGTTAAGGGTCAAACAGATTGTTACTAGAAACCCTAATGTGCTAAACATAGGTGTTTCCATCACATAAAACAACACATAATTTGGGAAACCATACTTTCTAAATGTGAGGAAACCCGTGTGGGGAGTCGGATTTACTAAGTGTGAGACCCCCATCTCATTTACATTCCTTTTCGGTGCTAAGCATTTATTCCTATTAGTAATCATATTTATTCATCATACAAGTTCACATTAGTATCTAGTAGACCCTCATGTGAACATCTTAACATAATAGCTCATAGGTAATCATAAGTGAGAACAACCCTTTCACTTAGAAACCACTAACAAGTTAGTAAATCTTTCACTTTGTAGTTAGTACTTTATTATAATCATGAGAACTACTTACAATGATAAAACAATCATATGATAAAATACATACATACTTCATAGTAAATTCAAGTGTCTAGGGTTGAGGATGAGGAACTCTTGTTATCAACACCACAACAACACATGGACATAGGAGCATTGCTATCTAAGTAATTCATCTTTCATACTTGAATTCAAGAAAGAACTAACCTTCATGCCTTCTTGACCTTTCCATGGGCCTTCATGCCTCTATTACCCAAGAATACAGAACCAATGCATAAACAAGGTAAATTCAAGAAGTAATACATATCAATTATCATTCTACATTATCCATATACTCATCATCTACCACAAGTACCATAGAAATTTCAAGGTATAATGAGTTTAGGGAAGAACAAGGGTCCAAGAGGAAATATAAAGTGATGACCAACAATTAGCCATAATTACAGAATTAAACAACAATGAAAGATCATAATTCATCACTTTCGAATCACAATTTTGTTTTTAAAAGAGGACACATGTATAGATAGAAACCCTAGTCTTGGGGGAGTTTTGAAATACTCTTTTGGAGGGGCCTCTCAGGAAAAAAAGTCCCAAGAGTTAGAGAAACCATACCTTAGGTATGATTACCATGAATTTGAGTTTGATTCCTTGGTGAATTCATCCTCTTCTTGAAGCTCCAGTGTTCCTTCAATGGAGGTTTGATTTGGGGAAAGAGAAACTAGAGATAAGTTGGAGCTAAGTGGGTTTTGGGATTTTAGAAGAGTTAGGTTAGTTTAATGACTTAGGGACCTTATATAGTCCTCAATTAACTAATTATAACCGTCCCTAAATATTAATTAATTAACTAATTAATTAACTAATAAACCTAACTTAAACTAAAATTTGACAGTGAAGTGAGGTTTCAAACGACGAGACCTTGTTGACGCCTCGTCGATCCGACAACGTACCATACAGATCAAACATGGTTTGGATCAGAGGCTGGTTATTTGGGGCATTTGTGGAATCGTCTAAGTGTCAATCAACGACCCCAAAAATGGAGCGTCGTTCAAATGACGACTCGTCATCTAGTCTCGTGGTTGCACACTTTCAATTGACAACTTAGCTTAAGTGATCATCTAAAAAGTATGATCCTTTATTATCCATGATGGCTTCATCGTTTGTGGAGATTTGATTGATTATGAAATTGTATCCCCGTATTGGTGCTCAATACTAATCCCAACAATGTATACTTAGCTCATATATTTCTAAAACTTCTTTCTTTGGGTTGAGATAATTACTTAACACTTATCTTAAAATCTCTCTTGGAATTGATTTTCCCTTTTCTTGCTCAAAACTCTTGGAAATCTTAGTTTCCTCTTATCTTAAATATGAAAACATTTGTAAACTCTTAGGGAATACTTAGTTCCCTTATAACTTTTGAGAAATAAACTCAAATCTTTATTTTTTACTTAACTTGAAACTTGAGTCTTATAAACAAAGTTAAACATTGCTAAAGACTCGAGAAAACTTTTAAGAACTTTCCTTTGACTTGCTTCTTAACTTTTCGACTTGACTCTTAACTTCTTTGATATTGATCTTAACTTATTGTATTATGGATTCAAGGTTCATGATCTCATTATTTGGATGATTTAATAATGTTTATATGAACCTTAGAGTTTTAGGATCAATTAGGAAATATTGGTACATCACTTAGGAACTAGTACGAAAAGATGGGGGAAGAATGGGAAGAGCTAACGTCCTTGGCGCTCTGAGAGGCGCGAGGTGCCAGCCCTCTAATTACAGAGAGCTAGGTGGGGATCTCTCGTTGGTGTGGAGCCCCAAGACCCTATGGACAAAGACTGGTTTGGGGTGTACTGAGAGACATATCGCCCCAACCCCCTTGCCCGGGTGTTCTAGACTTTTTTCCTTAGTTTTTCATCTCTAAACCATCTAAACTTCCATGGTTCTTTCCCCAAACACTTAGGATCATTAGTAATATAAATATACAATAATTCAACCCGAATTTACACCTGGAAACATGAATCAAACAATCAAAAAACCTCAACAACATAAACATTAAGAACTCAACGAATTTTCAACAATGTTCTTCAAGAACTCACTCTCTTAGCATTCAAACAACTTAAATTTGCTGAATAGAAACAAGATTGGTGTGTGGGTGAACTAACCCAACACTATGTGATCTCACATACCTTTTAAGGGATCACCCCCAACAAATTCCACTCGCTAAGCTTGAACGTCCTTGGCGATTTCTTGATTTCTATCCTCTTTTCTCTTATTTTCTCTCTTCTCCAAGCCCTAGCGTAAGTTCTCCTTATTCTAAACTGAACAAAGTCTTATTTTACCCCTAATAAATCCCCAAAAACTAAATAGGAAATTTAATTATGGATAATACTAGTTTTCCCTTCCATAATCTGGATTTGTACAATCCTTAATCCAACTTCCGGTAGACATAGCACACTCATACGATATCGAAATCGCGCAAACTTGGAAAAGTTAGAAAGATTATTCTAAGGGATTTCGAACCATATCTTGTAATACACCTAAAGCATCCCGAGCTAGGAGTATTGTCATTTGAAGTTTACCAAAAACTCACTTTTTAACTTAAAATTTCCATATTTTCTTATTCTTTCCAAAAATAAGTATTTTCAAATTTTAAACTCTTTTCTAGTTCTTTTTAGTTGCAAGATGTTAAAATATCTACCCCTTGGGATCATTCATCCTCGAATGAGGTTATTCTTACTAGACTTAGGGTAGAAACATCAAGTTCAAACAACCACAAGAAATTGCAACCAAACAACATGCTTACTCAATATTTAGATAATACTAAGAAGAAAATTAGTATCTTCGTCTGTATTTTCTCCGGATTCGAACTTATGTGGATATATTTTCTTCATGTCCAAGTATTTTATTCAATAAATTGGTTCCTCCAAAGGACCTTTACTAATGCTACCTATATTTTTCTCAACTGGCAAACTTGGCGATCTAGGATTTGCACCGAAATCTCCTCATAAGACAAGTTATCTTTGATCTAAATATTCTCAGTTGGAATGATCAAGAGAGAATAACCCATGCACTTCTTCAACATGGAGACATGAAACACCAGATGAAACCTCTGCTAACTCTTGTCACAGCTCCAATTGATAAGCCACTTTGTCAATCCTCTTGGAAATTTTATATGGAACAACATACCATGACTAAGCTTCCTCTTTTTAGCAAACCTCATAAAACCCTTCATGGATGACTGGACCATTTTCAACCTCCTCTTGAATCACCTTCACCTTCTCCATAGCTTGATGAACTAGATCTAGTCCTATCAACCTTGCTTAACCAACTTCAATTCATCCAATAGGAGATCTACATATTCTACCATAAATATCTATATAAGGACAAATCCGGATGCTAAAATAGTAGTTGTTGTTGTAGAAAAACTCAATTAGAGGTGGGTGATCATTCTGATTCCCTTTGAAATCAATCACGCATGCCCTAAACATATCCTCTAGGTTTGAATAGTACGCTATCCTTGCCCGTCAGTCTGAAGATGAAAGGTAGTACTTAAGTTCACTTTTGAACCCAAACCTTTCTAAAAGAATTTCTAGAACTGTGCACTAAATTGTGCACCTCTATCTGAAATGATAGAGATTGAAACTCCAGGAAGTCTTACAACATCTTAAATATACAACTTAGCATAATCTATTGCCGAACTAGTACTATTTACTGGCAAAAATGGGTTGATTTTGTCGTGCTATAGACAATCACCTAAATAGAATAATGTTGCTTGAGAGATCTAGGTAATACTGTGATGAAATCCATATAATCATATCCCACTTCCACTCTGAAAGGTGTATATTCTGAGTCAAACCTCCAGACCTTTTGTGCTCTACTTTAACTTGTTGGCAATTTGGGCACTTTGCAACAAATTCAGCAATGTCATTTATCATACAATTCCACCAATATACTTCTCTTATATTGTGGTACATCTTTGTGGAACCCGGATGATCGGAATATCTGGAGCTATGAGATTCCTCCATGATCATCTCTTGGACTCCATCCACCATTGTCACACACAATCTACCTTGGTACCTCAATACACCATCCCCCCATGTTCAAAAGCTAATACCTTTTGCTTATGAACATTTGCCTTCTATTCAAGAAAAATGGAATCTTGATCTTGCTTTTCTTTCACTTCTCACACTAATGAATATTCAGTCCCATTCCTCACCAAAATTTCTTCTTTTATAGAATCCATGAGTGAAACCCCTAAACATGAAAGTCTATACACATCTTTTGCTAGTTCTTTCTTCTCTTCTTCAAGATGGGTGGTACTACCAATAGACAACATGCTGAAGGCATCAACAACCATATTATCCTTACTTGGGTGGTAAAGAATGCACATGTCATAATCCTTGAGCAATTCTAACCACCTCATTCGTTTGAGATTAAGATCTCTATGAGTAAACACATATCATAGGATTTTTTGATCAGTGAATACATCGACATGAACACCATACAAATAATGACTCCATATCTTCAAGGTGAATACCATAACAACCAACTCTAAGTCATGGGTTGGATAATTCTTCTCATGAACTTTCAATTGTCTTAAGGCATAAGATATAACTTTGCCATTATAACACAACCTAAAACAACTATAGATGCATCATAATACACCACAACGTATTGATTACCTTCCGGTAATGTCAAAATAAGGGTAGTAGTCAACCTCTTTTTCAACTCCTGAAATATTTTCTCACAAGCTTCAAACAATTGAAACTTAACTGTCTTTTGAGTCAACTTGGTTCAAGGATATTAAATAGACGAAAATCACTGAACGAACCTTCTATTGTATCCACACAAACCCAAAAAACTCCTAATATCGGTTGGAGACGTGGGTCTAGGCCAACTCTGAACTGCTTCAATCTTTTGGGTATCAACTCTAATTCTGTCACCGTAAACTATGTGTCCCAAGAACGCCACAAACATAAGACAAAACTTTGAAAATCTAACACATGAATCCTTATATTTCAAAGTTTGAAGGACTATCATGAGTTGACTAGCAGGAACTTGTTCATTCATTGAATAAATTCATATGTCATCAATGAAGACGATAACAAACATATCTAAATAAGGTTTGAAGACTCTATTCATAAGATCCATGAATGTTGCAGGAGCATTGGTCAACCCAAAGTATATAACCAAAACATATAATGCCCATATCTGATTCTGAATGTTGTCATGGGAATATCACATTCCCTAACTTTCAACTGATGGTAATCTGATCTGAGGTCAATTTTGAGAAACAACAAGCACCTTGAATCTAATCGAAAAGACCATCAATCCTTGGAAAATTATACTTATTCTTGATGGTGCCCTTGTTCAATAGACGGTAATCAATACACATCCAAAGAAAGCCATCTTTCTTTCTCATAAACAAGATCGGCGCACCTCAAGGTGAGACACTTGGTCGAATGAAGATCTTATCTAACAGATCTTTTAACTGTTATTTCAACTCTTTCAACTCTGCTGGTGCAATTCTATATGGCGAAATAGAGATAGAACGAGTATTTGGAATGATGTCTATGTCGATGTCTATTTCTCTCTCATGGGGACTCCAAGTAGATGATCAGGAAAGACTTCTAGAAACTCTTTTACTATAGGAATGGACTGAATGAGTTGTACCTTAGAACTTGAGTCATTAACTCGGACTAAGTGATAGATACCACCCTTGAAACAAACTTTATCACCTTAAGTTACAAAATAAAATGACCCCTACGCACTGTTGAACTACTACTCCACTCTATGAATGGCTCATTAGAATCTAAAACTTGACGACTAGAAATCTACAATTTATTGATGCATAAATTACATGAAGCCACTCCTTACCTAGAATGACATCGAAATCTACCATGTCTAACTCAAATAAATGAGTCATGGTCTTCTTGTGATTGATCCTTCGTAAAATGAAATAATAGGAAGAAAACTTTTTTACCTATATTTATGGACAAAATAATATGTTTCTAAGATTGTGAGATTATAATAATTTTCATACTTGATATATGATATATTTATTAACTAAATAATGGTTAGAGGTTTACTTTGAAAAATTAAATATTAACCATTTACTTTAACCTATGACATATGTCATTAATCCAAATAGAAACTTGGGGAAAATTGAGAGAAGAGAAATGGAGAGTAGCCGGATCCTACAACAAGACAATCACAATAGACTCTTTCTTCTAGAATAGACTCCCCAACAAGTGTGGAAACACAGATGGGCTAAAAAAGTTTATTAGGGAGAATATCAATTTATTTGCAGCATAAGGGGTTAAAAAAATAAACTTGCTCCTGGGTCTAGCAAAGCATAAACATCAAAAGTAAAGACTTTGATCATATTAGTAACAACATCTAGGGAGTTCTCTTTCGCTTGGTGACTAGTGATTGCAAAGAGGCAGTTTGATCCTCCGCTAGTATCGGAAAAAGATTCTCAAAGTGTAGCCTTGTCTGCTGGAGTAACTGATGAAGATTGGGCTCTATTTCCCGAATTTCCACTACCTTGCTTGTTCTTTAGGGAACTCTTTCATGAAATGACCCTCTTACCGACACTTGAAACAACTTGTATGGCATGACACCACACTTAGCACATGCAAGAGACCAACTACCTTCTTGTGCCACGCTACCTTGAGAGTGTGCTTGTCTAGATGTGAAGTACTGCGAATACTGTCCATGATGCTCACCTTTGTTTCTGGGTGCATGTGCACTAGCAGATGATGGTGCTGGCCCCTTCTGTTTCTGAAAGGATGAAGGGTTCATGCTACCTTTCTGCTACCCAGACTCACTTACTGTCTTAGCTTTCTTATTTCTGAACTCTTCCCTATCCTTTAACTTCTCTTCCTCAACGTGCTTCACATAAACCATAAATCTTAATTCCCTGCTCTCTTCACTTGAAGAATGACCCAATCAAGCAACAAATAAACTCATTCTACTCCTCACGTCCTTAACCATTTTTGGAGCATAATGAGATAGTTGGGTGAACTTCAACCATTCTCATGCACACTAAGAGAATCATGGTTAAGTGTAAAAAATTTCCTTACCCTAGCCTATTTCAATTCTTAGGGAAAGAAACACCCCAAGAAAGCTTCGTCAAAATAGGCCCAACTTGAATGTGGTGCATCCTCATCCGTACCCTCCTTCCAGTGATCAAACCAAGTCCTAGCAATATTTTTCAGTAGGTATGCAGCTATGTCAACTCTCCCAGCATCAGCAACAACCATAAATTGAATACTATTTTAAGTTCCTCAATGATGTTCTCTGGATCCTCAGTAGTGCTTGAGCCAGTAAACTTGGAGGGTTCATCCTCAATAACTCACGATTCAATGAAGTGTCAGCCTCTTCTTATCTAACATCTCGTTGTTGCCCAACTTGGTTAGTCAACACTTGGCATAACATCTGAATTACCTCATGGAATTCAGCATTGGTGACTTCTCCTTGAGGTTGCACTTTTTGGTGCATTAGGTACTACTTGCCCTTGTGGTTCAATATTTCTCCTCACTTAACAACCTTTGACTGCTCTTCGTGAAGTCATGGTTATCTGAAACACCAACAAGCACGAATTTAAGGGAAACTTTATAGAGATCAAACTCTAACGCACGAAAAGAGTTTGAAAAAAGTGAGACGTTTCCTAAGTGTTGCAGCTTCCCAATTATAAATCTGGCGCACTTCACACTGATAACTAGGACTCTACAGACACAACTTCATAAATTCCCTAGGATTTTAGAACTCGGGGCTGTAATACAGAGTTTGTCACGCCTGAGCCAACACCTTAGGCAGGACTGACACTCCACGACAACTCCTAGCATCGAGCGGACCCTTGGCCTGACTTACTTACTCATCAGAAGACTTAAACACTCCAAGACAACTCCTAACATCGAGCGGACGCTTGGCCTGACTTACTTACTCATCAGAAGAATTAAACACAAGAGATAACTCATGAAATAACATAAGAGAAATACTAAGCTAAAGCGACAACTCATGTGTTAAACATTTACAGCTAATATGAATAATACTAAAGAACTATACTATATATCTATGAAGCCCCTAAAAAAAGGGATGAGGGGACATGAACCCAATCATCCTAACAACTGAAAAAAATAAAGCAAATGATAAAAGATGTCTGACAAAATGTAAGGAGGCTCTCAAACTGACTCTGAGTTGCTCATAGGATCAACGGTACGGAGAATTCTAATCCTAGTTACCTGCGTCTGCATCAAAAGATCATGTAGGCCAACTGGCATCAGTACATTGAAGGTGCAGTATGCGAGTTTGAAAGTTAAATACAACTTCAGCTTGAAAGAAGTACGAAAAGAAAACTTATCTTGGCTTTGCTCAACTCATGAACAATTAACTTAGTGGATCCACTAGATTAACTAAAGTGATCATCTAAATAGTATGATCCCTTAATACCAATGATGGCTACATGGTTTATGGAGACTTGAGTTATTATGAACTTGCATCCCCATATTGGTGTTCAATACTACTCCCAAAAATATACTTAGCTCATATATTTTTAAAACAACTTCTTTCTTAGGTTGAGATAATTACTCAACACTTAGCTTAAAAGCTCTCTTGGAATATATGCTCCCTTTTCTAGATCAGAACTATTTTTAAAATCTCCGTTTTTTCTAATTTTAAATATGAAAATGTTGATAAAGTCTTAGGGAATACTTAGTTCCCTTGTAACTTTTGAGAAATGAACTTAACTCTTTACTCTTTACTTAACTTGAAACTTGAGTCTTAAAAAAAAAGTTCAAAACATTGTTAAAGACTCTTGGAAACTTTTAAGAACTTTGATTTGACTTGCTTCTTAACTTTTAGACTTGAATCTTAACTTCTTTGAATTTGATATTAACTTTCCTTGAACGTCGTTGGCGATTTCTTGATTTCTCTCCTCTTTTCTATTCTTTACTCTCTTCTCCAATCCATTGCGTAAGTTCTACTTTTTCTAAGGAAAAGACTAGTTGACCCATCCATAATCCGGATTTGGACTTTCCTTAATTCAATAGCCCAACTTTCGGAGCTATAACTCACTCATACGATATCGAAATCATGCAAACTCGACGACATTGGAAAGATTATTCTAAGGGATTTTCCAACCATATCTAAAACTATACCTAAGTCATCCTGAGCTAGGAGTATGGTCTTTTGAAGTTGACCAAAAACTCACTTTTTAACTTGCTTACAATTTCTAGATTTTCTTATTCTTTCCAAAAATAAGTATTTTCAAATTTTAAACTTTTTTCTACTTCTTTCTAGTTGCGAGATGTTAAATTCGTTTTCTCACAGCAAATCTCCTAAATCTGATTCTTTTCTAAATCCGTCTTTAGATTAGAAATACCTAATATATTTACAAAAGAATATAACTCAAAAAACAACCCTTAGATCGACACAATTTCATCAAGAACTCCAAAATCCGATCAAATCTCAGGAACTCAAGCAAACTTCAAAAACATAAATTCAAAAAATCATACTTTCAACTTTCTAGAAACAAATTTCGCTGAAACAAACATGTTTGGACCATGGGTGAATGAAACCAACGCTATGAAAGTCTCACATGCCTCATACGATTGAATCCTTGGCGAATTCCACAAGAAGAAACACAAGAACTTGACGAATCTTGAGCTTGTCTTAACCTTTATCCTCTTTTCTCCTCTCAAAGGCCTAGCGTATTTCTTAATTGTGTAAACTGAACTAACTCAGCTTAGACCCCAAATAACTTATAAAACCCAAATAATGTAATTGGGTAAGGGAAATACTAAACTACCATTAAAAATCCGGATTAAACTTTCCTAAATTGACCAACACAACTTTAAATTGTCATATCTCACTCATACTAACTCAGAATAACACAAACTTGGCAGCGTTGAAAGATAATTCAAAGATATTTTCAATTACATCTAGAAACACACCTCAATCATCCTGAGTTAGTAGGTTCTGGTCGTTTTAAGTTGAACAAAAAGTCAAACTTAACTTCACTTTTAAAAAATCCAGATTTCAATTCTTTCCAAAAATGACTATTTCCAATTCTTAACTTATTCCTAAATCTTTCAATTAGAAATATGTTACAATATATACCCCCCCCTGGGAACATTCGTCCTCGAATGAGATTACTTTTAGTAGGCTAAGCGTGTAACATCTAAAATTTAGCCCAAACATCCAACAAGCGATGCAATTACAACATATCAACTCATAAATGTAAGAGTACTAAGAAGAGAATTAGTACCTTGTTCTGGAACTTCTCCGGTTTCAAAGAGATGTGGATATCTCTTCTTCATATCATCCTCATATTCCCAAGTATCTTTCTCGACGAATTGGTTCCTCCAAAGAACTTTGACTTATGTACCCTCTTTTGTCCTAAACTTATGCGAACTTGGTGATCTAAAAATGGAATCAGATTCTATTCATAAGATAAGTTATCCTTGACCACAAAATCTTCAGTTGGTATGATCAATGAATGATCACCTATGCACTTTTTAAACATGGATATGTGAAATACCGGATGAACTGTTACTAACTCTTGTGGTAGCTCCAACTAATAAGCTACTTTACCAACCCTTTTTGATATTCCTTAAGGGACAATATACTAGGGACTAATCTTCCCCGTTTTATAAAATATCATAACACCCTTCATGGGTGAAACTTTCAAATATACCCAATCATCTACTCAAAACTCCAACTCCCTTGTTCTAACATCAGTGTAGGATTTCTGATGACTCTGCGTTGTTTTAAACCTCTATTGAATCAGCTTTACCCTCTCCATACCTTGATGAACAAAATTTGGTCCTATAAACCCAGCTTCACCGACTTCAAGCCATCCAATAGGATATCTACATCTTCTGCCATAAAGAGCTTCATAAGGAGCCATTTGGATGCCAGAGTGGTAACTGTAATTGTAAACAAAATCAATAAGAGGTAGGTGATCATACAAATTACCTTTGAAATCAATCACAAAATCCATCAAAATATCCTCTGAGGTATGAATAGTACACTCTGCTTTTCCACCAGTCCGAGGATAAAAGTGAGTGCTTAAGTTTACCCTTGAACCCAAGCCTTTTTGGAATGACATCCAAAACTGTGCAGTAAATTGCGCACCTCTTTCTGAAATAATGAAAACTTGAACTCCATGAAGTCTTACTACCTCTTGAATATATAGCATGACATAATCCTCTACTGAATGAGTAGTCTTTACCAGCAAAAAGTGGGTTGATTTTGTCATTTTGTCGATGATTAGCAAAATGGAATCATGTTCCCTATGTTATCTCGCCAAACCTGTGATAAAGTCTATATAATCATTGCTCATTTCCATTTTGGAAGTTCTATACTCTGGGCCAACTAGTCGAGCTTTTGATGCTCTACCTTAACTTGTGGCAATTTGGACACTTAGCCACAAACTCAATAATGCACTTCTTCGTACAACTTCACCAATAAACCTCTCACAAATTGCGATACATCCTTGTGAAACTCGTATGAAATGACAATCTGGAGCTATGAGTTTTCTCCATGTTCCTCTCTTGGAGGTTATCCTCCCTTGGTACACATAATCCACCTTGATAACTTAATATGTCATATCCCCCGTGTTCAAAAGTCAATACTTTTTGCTTATAAATATTTGCATTCTATTAAAGCAAAATTTAATCTTGGTCATGGTTTTCTTTTACTTCTGACACTAACGATGATTCAACCCCATTCGTCACCACTACTCCTCCTTCGGTGGAACCCATTAGTTGGACTCCCAAGCGTGCAAGTCTATGCACATCTTTCGCTAGTTCTTTCTTATCTTCCTCAAAATAGGCAGTACTACCCATAGAAAATATGCTTTAGGAATCAACAACAACATTAGCCTTACATGGGTTATAAAGAATACTCATGTCATAATTCTTGAGTAATTCTAACCAACTTATTCATTTCAGATTAGTCTCTTTTCGAGTAAACACATACTAAAGACTCTTGTGATCAGCGAATACATCTACATGAGCACCATACAAATAATGTCACCATATCTTCAAAGCAAATACTATGGCAGCTAACTCTAGAGCATGGGTTGGGTAGTTCCTCTTATGAACTTTCAACTATCTTGAGGCATAAGTATATCCTTGCAATTCTGCATTAATACAGAACCCAAACCAACTCTATATACAGCACAATATACGACAAAACCTTAAGTACCTTCTGGTAAGGTCAACACTAGGACAATAGTCAACCTCTCTTTCAATTCCTGAAAGCTTTTCTCACAAACTTCAGACCATTGAAACTTCACTATTTTCTAAGTTAACTTGCTCAAGGAGGATGAAATAGATGAGAACCCCTCTATAAACTTTCTATAATATCAAACCAAACTCAAGAAATTCCTATTATCAGTCGGAGATATGGGTCTAGGCCAATTTTGCACTACCTCTATTTTATGGGTATCAACTTCAATTTGCTCTCACTAAATGGCCTAAGAATGTCATAGACTCAAGCAAAAACTCCTACTTAGAGAATATGAACTCGCTATATTTTAGAGTCTAGAGAGAACTATTCTAGATGACTTGCATAATCTGCTTAATTTCTCAAATATATTAGTATGTCATCAATGAAGACTGTTGACACCAAATTTCAGTCTGATAGTTTTAAAATTAACACATTTTGAGTACTTTATTCTAAATAGTTCAAAATACATGCTTTGTTATTTTAATAAAATTTGTTGATAATCATCCTCTTTCTCAAAGTATTAGGATTTTTATCAATTGTTATGTTTAAATTATTTTATCACGGTTACACGTTAAAAAATTGTGCATTTTTTATAAAATCATTATTTCTGTTATATTGCATTTTTCTACATGCAATTGATTACGTTCATTACATTTTTAATATTCATTTTTTTCTCTATTACATTGTTAATATTCATTTTGATATTCTGCACATTCTAAAAATTCATTTAAATTCGGATACAATTTACATACACAGATATTTTGTCAATCGATAATGTTTGGGTCACAACCTTAACCCCTTAACTTGGGCCCACACCTATATATGTCATAATTGGTCCATTAGGTTTTTGGTGGTGAAATATCTTCAAATTAGGATTGAAAATTTTCATATTTTTATTGACAAGGGTTTAATTTTTTTTTATTTTCCAGTCACCACCACACCGAAATTCGGTGAAGTTCCGGCAACCCAAAAGACCCCAACCTCAGTTTTGTATATTTTTGCTTTCTTTTTCGGTGAAGAATTAAACCCCGTTAAACAAACCCCTTCCTCCTTTCCATTTCCAGCGAACTCCACCTCCAAACTCCTCTTCATTTCCCCATTTTCCGGTAGCAACTCCGGCGAAGAGCTCAAAGCTCTGATGAACCGAAGTTAAATAGTAAGTTTCCTCCCTTTTCCCCTTTACATTCTTTTGTTTGTCTTGCAGGTGTTCATATATCCATTTCCGGCGAAATCATTGAGCTCCCATTTCAAGCAAAATCCAATCAGCAGCTCCAAAACCAGAACCTCACCCCCATCCCGTTTCCTTCTGTTCTCTGACCAGTCACGCTGAAAATGCCATTGTTTCAGGCATCTCCGACGAGTTATAAGCTCCAAACAACATCTACAAATCCACTATCTCCTTTCTCCCTCGTGAAGAGAACCTCACTAATAAAACTAGCAGCCACAACGAGCCATCTAACACCAAAAACTCCACCATTTCCGACCGCCGGAGCAACCAGACCAATTAACCAAACCCTTTTTTTCTCAAACCAAAATAGACCTTCATAGCCACCAGTTCTCCCATCTTTTTCGGCAAAACCCGACCCATTTTTCCCTTTCTTGTTCCCAACATCAAACCAGTCCCCCTTCCCTTTCCCCTTTAAAATTTTTAATTTACATTTACAGGCAGTACAATTCAAACTCAGGCGAAATCAGCGAACCAAAAGCTCCAAGTTTCGGTAGAAAATAATCAAACCGCCGCTGTGATTCCAATTCTGGTGAACAACAAGCATCACTTCGAAGCAACAGCGCCAAGCTCTGGTGACCATCTTAATTTCACATTTTAACATATATCTCTGTCTATTATTTATCATTTTACTCTTATTGGGTTTTTTTTTTTTTTTATAAATGTTTGTGTTACTGTTTTAGTTATTTTATTTTAATAAAGTTTGTTGTTGGTTAGTTCTTATTAGTCTTATTAGCTTTTATTATTTATTATTTTTATATTATTTATTATTGTTATAGTTGATATATTGTTTTTTGTTAACGCCTAGATTTTATTATTATTGTTATCATCTGTTAATGTTGCTTAAATTTAATATATTATTATTACCAACTTTAAATCTTGTGAGTTGTCTTCTGTTTATATTGATTTTTTATTTATTAATTTATTTCTTTGTTATTATTTATTTTGTTTTAGGGTTGTTATTTTATTTAAACAATTTTGGTTTGATGTTGATTTTTAGTTATCCATTGTCATTAGCTTCTAACTTGGAAAATATTTGCAAGCCCGCTATTTATGTTTTTTTGGACTATTATCTTTATCTTAATTATTTTGCTAATTTATTATTGAATAATTACTTAATTGGCCAAAGATAAAATCTCTACGTTGGTTTTGGAGCCTCCCATTTTAAAAGACAAAATTTTAGTTAAATTTATATTATTTACTTGTTAAAATTGTCCGATGAAGAAACTACCGTCGATTTTCAAGGCCTCCCATGTTAATAAGACTGATTTTTATTTTTAAGTTATTATTTGGTTTATTTATTTTTATTCATATTTAATTATTATGAATCCTTTTTCTAAGTGTCTTTCCAGGTACATAGAGTTGCTTCCCATGAAGTTATTCGAAAAGCTCGAACTATTTTTTTCCATTATTATGTAAATATTGACGTTAAGCTAACCTTAGGTCATTTCTCATGTTATTATTTTATTTTATTTTATTACTTGTGTATATTGCATGTTTATATTATTTATATATTATTATCTCTTCCTCAATTTGAAAAAATAAACTCAGCCGGAACCCACATTTGTGGATTTCGAAGGGTGCTTAATCTCTTCCCTTCGAGATAGTTTGAACCCCTTACCTAGAACCAATTGGTTTCGTACAGTTTCTTTTAAGTTAATTTATTAATAGGTTTCCTAGTTTTCTTTAAAAATTAGGTGGTGACTCCCTTTTCCCTTAAACACCTTTAATCTCTTTTCCCCTTTTAATACCCCTTTTACCTGTTTTAAAATTCTTTTAACTAATTCTTTTTAATTTGAGTCTCCGCATCGTTGCTCCAATTCAAAGGATGTCAACAGAATGGCGACTACGCTGGGGACATAGACGTTCTAACCATCATGGGATCATTTTTTCAAATTGAGGATACTATTCTTTTATTGTGTTATTCATTATATTTTGTTTATTATTTGCATATTGTACTCAGTATAATTCATTATTTATTGTATATTGTCATTGAATGCACAATATTTATTCCGTCAAATGACACCTAATTTTGCTTTTATAGTTAAAGGACGATTATGTGGGTTCGCAATCGTTCGTTAACCAAACTTTTCTCGGGGCTCCCAGACGAATGTAGTTGGCTACTTGATAGTCAACGGTCATTAATTGTCTCAACCTAAGTAGTCCGCTTGGGTCACCTATTCACGATAAACAAAGCCACTCTTAGTCATCTAGTGTAGAGCGAAGTCAAAACCTCATATTAAGCATGACATATAACTCGAGGCACATTTGTATAAGACATGTATTCATTGTTTGTATGTTATGTGATATACTTGTTGTACGTGAATATATTGTATAATAGTCCATTATTTTAAAATCACTCATTCTAACCTAGTTTTTAGAATATTCATAATATAAGTCCAGTTTTTATTCAAGTTATAATTTGTTGGAACTATGTTTGACCTGATTCCTGCTTCAACGGGATACGTAGGCGCCATTAAGGCTCGGTCATGTTCTCCTTAAGCTTTTCAAATTTTTAAAACGAAATCTGGGGAAATTTTTTTTGAGTAGTTCTCCAAAAAATTTTACAAAGGAGATAGTTGTTACAAGATTAAACACCGAAGGTTGTTGAAGCTGACAGGGGCAAAAATTTTTACGAATGCCCTAAAAAATTTCACCAAGATTGTACACAGACTCTAGAATTTATGAGGCTTCACTCCGAGTTGGTTTGTATATTTTGCAATAATTTTGTACGTAATGTCACGTTCATTGTATAGCTTTGATTTTTAGTTTTTTTTACTTTTGTTAGTTTTTTTTTTCTTTAATTAATAAAAAGAATTGTCTGTTAAATTTAGGTGGTCCGCCTTTAATGTGACTCTTTGATTTCTTCATTCTTGTTAAGTTTCTTTAAATAATTAAAATACTTTTTGTTAAATTTGGTTGCCCGCCTTTCAAAGTGGCTCATTAGTTTTTCATTCCTATTATTTTTTCTTCCAAAAATTATTTGTTCAAATATAGGTTTTATGTCATATCTTGAAGAACTACGCAAACCTGATTCTCATCAATGAGATATGTAGGAAGCCCTTATTGGGTTCCGTATTTAGTATTCAAAAGATCTATTAATTTTTATTCTTTTAATATTTATATTTTTGAAGTCATTTTTTGACTTGGTTGGTGCCAACACAGCTCAAGTTTGCATGTGAAAAATAATTTGTAGAATAAAGAAGATTGACTTCTTGTTAATCCATAGATTCTTTTTTGTACCTCTCATTCGTACTTTTGTTACACTTGAAAGTATTCTCTTGCATAC
This sequence comes from Solanum pennellii, assembly GCF_001406875.1. Lineage (NCBI taxonomy): Eukaryota > Viridiplantae > Streptophyta > Magnoliopsida > Solanales > Solanaceae > Solanum > Solanum pennellii. The sequence continues at coordinate 60,407,762 of NC_028641.1, forward strand.
ATTCAAAATTAGAACAAAACAAGATTCATTGTTGCTTGTGCATTGTGGTGAGTTTTGAATTAAACTCAATAGATTGGCATTGTTGATGTAGAACTTGACCTAAATGTTGTTGAGACAAAATTTTGAGAAATGTTTGATTTGAAAAATTATTGTAGGCCTTCTTTGACCCGTTTGAGCCTTTCAAAGCCTACCAAATGACATAAATCCTTAGTGTGACCCACTTTGTGCCTTAACTCTTTTCTTTGGACAACTGCATCTTAGCCTATACCTTTTTTGAGTGCTTACACACACTATTCTCTTTTTGCCAAACTTTCTTGAGCGCACTGAAGACGGGCAAGTTACAATTAATGATTCAAAGTTCAAATTTCTCATAGATAGCAGTTATCAAAGTCCCTGAAAGTCGAGAAAACAAAAATGACTTCAAAAAAAATTCAAATTCCCCACAAGTTCAAGCAAGCAGAATTTCAAGAAAAGATAAAAACGCTCCAAAAGAAAAGGAGAAAATTCAAAAGGGAAAAACTCAGACAAACAGAGTTTCAAAGAAGTCAAAAGTGCAAAAGAAGGGACAATAAAGAGAATCAAATGCTAAAAGCGTAGTAAATGATGAAAGCATGAATTTAATGCAATGCTCAAGAAGGGAATAAGTCACTTTAGTCCCAAATAACTATCCTACCCGTCCCTAAGCCTACATTACAAACTATTAACAAGCCCTACATGATTTTAATTCAAATGTTCTCACATTAGTGAAGATTTACATGAAGGTCAAGCCTATGGTATCACAATTGCATGCATTGAATATTTTTTTCTAAGTGTGAATGTGCTTCTCCAGTGTTCCCAAATCAAAACACTTTAAGTGTGCGCAAATTGAAAGTTTCTTTCTTGTGAGGGCACTTGAAACATGATGTTATGTCTAGTCCAAAGACTTCGTATCAAGATGAAGATATCTTGTCGTTATTTAAGTACATTTGAGGTACCACTTGAATCCATAGGAATTACCTCGATGTAAATTTCAGTTGAAAGAGAAAAATTATGAGAAATTTTTTGATACTATTGTTGGCGCTAACCAATTTAAAATATGTTTCATTGTTCATAAAATAAAAAAAAAATGGATTGAAACTCACTTTTCAATATTTGTCCATACCAACTTTGGATTGTTTCGTTGTTGTTATTTGTCCCAAATAACTTTGTGGATTGTTTCATTATTGATATTCGTCCAAATAACTTTGTGGACCGTTTCAAAGTTTAAATTGCATTTTCGATATTCATACCGTTCAAAATGAAATCTTTTTATTTTGGTAGTCATACCCTTCAAAATGACATCCTTTTTTGGGGGTCGTCATATCCTTCAAACTAACATCATTTTATCATCATATTCGTCCAAATAACTTTGTGGACCGTTTAGAAGGTCAAATTGCATTTTTGGTAGTCATACCCTTCAAAATGACGTCTTTTTTATTTTTCGATAGTCATACCCTTCAAAATGACATCTTTTAAATTCGGATCTTCATACCTTTCAAACTGACATCAATTTTAATTTATGCCCCATATTTGTCCAAAGTAACTTTGTGGACTGTTTCATAGTTAAAATTCTATTTTGGATTGTCATGTATCTTTTTATTTTTGGATCTTCATATCCTTAAAAATGACATCTTTTTAAATTTAGGTTGTCATACCTTTCGAAATGATATCTTTTTTTAAAAATATATATAAAAATTATTTGTTATCTCAAATAAAATAATTCTTTTTAAATTGGTTTGTCATGCCGTTCAATATGACACTTTTTACTTTGTTATCCAATTTCAAATTGTCATTTTTTTTATATTCATATTGTTATTAAGTTCAAATTGCTCCATCAGTTAATTACCTTGTCTATATGATGTCATGGTTGCATATTTTATGTCGCTTTTATGTTATATTTCCTACTAACATGGTTATTGCAGATTTTATGATACACAATTCATATTAAGTTATAGATTGGGTTGTCATTTCCCTTCAAATGACACGTTAAGTTCAAAATTGGGTTGTCATCCCCCTTCAAATGGCACGTTAGGTTCAAGATTGGGTTGTTATCTCCCTTCAAATAGCACGTTAGGTTCAAGATTGAGGTTTCATCTCCCTTCAAATGGCACGTTAAGTTCAAGATTGGGTTGTCATCTCCCTTCGAATGCCACGTTAATTTCAAGATTGGGTTGTCATCTCCCTTCAAATGACATATCAAGTTCAAGATTGGGTTGTCATCTCCCTTCAAATGACATGTTATATTCAAATTGGATCGTCCGCCTTTCAAAGAGACACGTTGGATTCTCACCTCGTTCAAAGTGACATGTTAAATTCAGGTTGGGTCATCCGCCTTTAAAAGAGACACGTTGGGTTGTCACCTCATTCAAAGTGACATGTTATGATCAATTGGGTCGTCCGCCTTTCAAAGAGACAAGATTGGATTGCCATCTCCCTTCAAATGACGTGTTAAGTTCAAGTTAGGTCGTCCGCTCTTCAAAGAGATACATTGGTTGTCATCTAGTTCAAGGTGGCATATTATATTAAAGTTGGGTCATCCACCTTTCAAATAGACACGTTCAGTTGTTATTTCCCTTTGAATGACATGTTATATTTAAGAATGGGTTGTAATCTCCCTTCAAAGTGACATGTTAAGTTCAAGTTGGGTCGTCCGCCTTTCAAAGAGACACGTTGAGTTGTCACCTCGTTCAAAGTGACATGTTATTCGCATCATCCTTCTTTCAAAAAGGTACACCACCTTCATTGTAAAGTTTTGCAAGTAACATCGAAGGTATGTGAACATTCTTAGTTTACAATTAATGCCTATGTTTTGTTTATTATTTTCAGCCCAGTCAACGGATGTAGAGTCTTGCTCAAAAGCTCTACTAGCGTCTCAATTGTTTTGTTCAAAGTTTATCAAATAAAATTTGGGTTCGTCAACTTTGTTTGACCATGATTTCATCGATCCTAATCAAACAAACGGGCAACTTGTTGACACCAAATTTTCGTCTGATAGTTTTAAAATTAACACATTATTTTGAGTATTTCATTCTAAATAGTTCAAAATAGATGTTTTTGTCATTTTAATGAAATTTGTTGATAATCATCCTCTTTCTCAAAGTATTAGGATTTTTATTGATTGTTAAGTTTAATTTATTTTGTCACAGTTACACATTAAAAAATTTGTGCATTTTTTATAAAATCATTATTTCTGTTAAATTATATTTTTCTACATGTAATTGATTACGTTCATTATATTTTTCATATTTTATTTTTCTGCTACATTGTCAATATTCATTTTGATATTCTGCGCATTCTAAAAATTCATTCAAATTCGGATACAATTTATATACACAAATATTTTGTCAATCGACAATTTTTGGGTCACAACCTCAAGCCCATAACTTGGGTCCATAGTTTTCAACTCCCTATGTATGTTATAGTTGGTCCATTAGGTTTTTGTGGTGAATATCTTCAAATTAGGGTTAAAAATTCTCATATTTTTATTCACAAGGGTTTAACTTTTCATTATTTTTCCGGTCACCACCACCCCGTAATTCGGTGAAGCTCAGGGCAACCCAAAAGACCCCAACCTCATTTTTGTATATTTTTTATTTCTTCTCCGGTGAAGAATCAAACCCCGTTAAACAAACCTCTTCCTCCTTTCCATTTCAAGTGAATTCCACCCCCAAACTCCTCTTCATTTCCCCATTTTCTGGCAGCAACTCTGGCGAAGAGCTCAAAGCTCTGATGAAATGAAGCTAAATAGTCAGTTTCCTCCCTTTTCCCCTTTACATTCTTTTGTTTGTCTTGCAGGTGTTCATATATCCATTTCCGGCGAAATCAGTGATCTCCCATTTCAAGCAAAATCTAACCAGCAGCTCCAAAACCAGAACCTCACCCCCATCCCGTTTCCTTCTACTCTCTGACCAGTCACACTGAAAATGCCATTGTTTCAGCCATCTCCGACGAGTTATAAGCTCCAAACAACAGCTACAAATCCATCATCTCCTTTCTCCCTCGTGACGAGAACCTCACTAACAAAACCAGCAGCCAAAATGAGCCCTCTAACACCAAATATTCCACCATTTTCGACCGCCGGAGCCACCAAACCAACGAACCAAACCCCTTTTTTTCAAACCAAAAGCAACCTCCATAGCCACCAGTTCTCCCATCTTTTCTGGCAAAACCCCGACCCATTTTTTCATTTCTTGTTTCCAACAACAAACCTGTCCCCCTTTCCTTTCCCCTTTTCAATTTTTTTTATTTACATTTATAGGCAGTTCAGTTCAAACTCAAGCAAAATCAGCGAACAAAACGCTCCAAGTTTCGGTGGAAAATAATCAAACCACCGCTGTGATTCCAATTCTGCTAAACAACAAGCATCACTTCGAAGCAACAACTCCAAGCTCTGGTGACCATCTTAATTTCATATTTTAAGATATATCTCTGTTTATTTCTTAGCATTTTACTCTTATTGGGTTTTTTGGTTTTTTTTTATTATAAATTTTTGTGTTAGTGTTTTAATTATTTTATTTGAATAAAGTTTGTTGGTTAGGTCTTATTAGTCTTATTAGCTTTTATTATTTATTATTGTTATATTATTTATTATTGTTATAGTTGATATATTATTGCTTGATAATGCCTAGATTTTATTATTATTGTTATCATCTGTTAATGTTGCTTTAATTTAATGTATTATTATTGCCAACTTCAAATCCTATGAGTTGTTTTCTGTTTATATTGATTTTTTATTTTTTTTATTTATTTCTTTGTTATTATTTATTTTGTTTTAGGGTTGTTATTTATTTAAACAATTTTGGTTTGATGTTGATTTTTAGTTATCCATTGTCATTAGCTTCTAACTTGGAAAATATTTGCAAGCCCGCTATTTATGTTTTGTTTTTTAACTATTTTCTTTATCTTAATTATTTTGCTAATTTATTATTGAATAATTACTTAATTGGCCAAGGGTAAATCTCTCCGTCAGTTTTGGAGGCTTCCCCATTTTAAAAGACGGAATTTTAGTTAAATTTATATATTTACTTGTTAAAATTGGCCGATGAAGAAATTACCATCGATTTCTAAGGCCTCCCATGTAAGACGGATTTTTATTTTTTAAGTTATTATCTGGTTTATTCATTTTTATTCATATTTAATTATTATTAACACTTTTACTAAGTGTCTTTATAGGTACACAGAGTTGTTTCCCATGAAGTTATTCGAAAAGCTCGGACTATATTTTTATTCATTATTATGTAAATATTGACGTTAGCAAACCTTAGGTCGTTTCTCATGTTATTATTTTATTTTATTTTATTACTTGTGTGTATTGCATATTTATATTATTTATATAATATTACCTCCTCCTCAACTTGAAAATTGAATTCAGCCGGGACCCACACTTGTGGATTTCAAAGGGTGCTTAATCCCTTCCCTTCGAGATAGTTTGAACCCTTACCTAGAACCAATTCGTTTCATTGACTTTCTTTTAAGTTAATTTACAAATAGGCTTCCTAGTTTTCCTAAAAAATTAGGTGGCGACTCCCTTTTCCCTTAAACATCGTTAATCTCTTTTCCCTTTAATACACCTTTTACCCGTTTTAAAATTCTTTTAACTAATTTTTTTTAATTTGAGTCACCGCGACGTTGCTCCAATTCAAAGGATGTCAACAAAGACGATAACAAACATATCTAAATAAGGCTTGAAAAAACATTATTCATAAGATTCATGGATGTTGTAGGAGCATAGGCTGCAGCGCAGTACATAACTAGGAATTTATAATGACCAGAACGGGTCCTGAATGATGTCTTTGGAATATCACACTCCCTTAGTCTTAACTGATGGTAGCCAGATATAAGGTCTATTTTGGAAAAACTGGTGGCACTCTCAAGATGATCGAAAATATCATAAATTCTCAGAAAAGTATACTTATTCTTGATGGTAATCCTACTCAATTAGCGGTAGTCAATGCACATTCTAAGAGAACCATCTTTCTCTCCCACAAATAAGACTGGATCACCCAAGGTGAGACACTTGGTTGAATGAAGCCCTTATCAAGGAGCTCTTTCAATTTCTCTTTTAGCTCTTTCAACTCTACTAGAGCCATTCTATATGGCTGAATAGATATAGGACAAGTGTCTAGAAGAATGTCCCTACCGAAGTCTATTTCTTTCTTAGGAGGAACTCCAGTAAAATCAGGAAAGACTTTTGGAAATCTTTTACTATAGTAACTGATTGAATGAGAGGTATCTCAATGAAAGTTATTAATTTGAGCTAAGTGATAGACACACCATTGGAAACTAACTTTATTGCTTTAAGGTATGAAATAAAACGACCCTTAGGCAATACTAAACTACTTTTCTATTCTATGATTGGCTCATTCGGAAACTCAAACTTGACAACTTGAGTTCTACAATTAGCTGAGTAATAACAAGTATGAAGTCAGTCCATACCTAGAATGACATCAAAATATGTCATACCTAATTCAACTAAATAAACAATGGTGTCCTTGTGATTGATGGAAATGACACAATCACGATATACTTGCTTAGCTAGAATTAGCTCCCCAATAGGTGTAGAAACATAAAAGGGTTCACAAAGCTTCTCCGAAAGAACATCAAAATATTTTGCAACATAAGGAGTCTCAAAATATAAACTTTCTCCTAGGTGTAGGAAATTATAAACATCAAGAGTAAAGACTTTTATCATATGAGTGACAACATCTAGGGAATTTTCTTGCTTTTAATGACTAGTGATAGCATAAATGTGATTGCTCCTCTACCAGTACCAGAAGTAGCTACTCTAAGTGCAATCATGTCTTGCAGAGCAACTGATAAAGATTGGGCTCTACTATCCTGATTCACGTTACCTTGTTGATTCTTAGAGCACTCTTTCATGAAGTGACCCTCTTTTTCACACTTGAAACAACCTGTAGAGCCATTGCGACACTTACCCGGATGGGTTCTACCATACTTAACACTTATAGAAGTGCAGTTACCTCCTTGTGCCACACTATGCTAAGATTGAGCAGGTCTAGCTCTGAAGTGTTGTGAATTATGAATATTGTAGTGCTGGTGCACTAGCAAATGATTGAGTAGGTTTCTTTTGCTTCTTTGAAAAGGGCGAATGGTTCACATTACGTATCTGCTGCCTAGATTCATTTCCTGAAATTCCTCAATATCCTTCAGTTTCTCTTCCTCAACATGTTGCACATATACCATTAACCTTGCTTTATTAATGTCCCTTACTATCATAGATGCCCTTCCCTCTTTTCTAGACAGACGGGACAACCTAGCAACAAAGACTCATCCTACTTCTCATATCTACAAGCATCTCCAAATCATATTAGGAAAATTGAGTGAACGTCAAACCATACTCATGAACACTTAATATATCCTTCATAAGACTAAGCAAACTCTTGTATCTTTTCCTCTATCAGTTCTTGAGGAAAGAAACGCCCCAAGAAGGCTTCTCGAAGTATACTCAACTCGCACGTGGCGCTTCCTTAACTCTACCCTTCTTTCATTGGTCAAACCAAGTTGTAAAAACATTCTTCAATTGATATACAAATAGTTCAACTCGCTCGATGTCGGCAGCATCCATAACATCAAATACCTTTTGCAGTTTCTTCATAAAGTTCTTTGGATCCTTAGAAGTGCTTGAACCAATGAAACATAGATATCCATCCTCAAGAACTCACGGATTCTCAAAGTACCAGTCTCTTCTTGTCGAGCTCCTCTTTGTTGCCCAACCTGGTTAGTCACAACTTGGCTTAACATTCTAATCACTTCTGTGATTTCATTGTTCATGGATTCTCCTTGGGGTTTCACTTCAGGTGCATTGGGTACCCCATGTTCCTAAACGTTATACCTATCAGGACAACCTTTGACAGCTCTTCATGGAGGCATGATTAACTGAAAAACACATACAAGCACAAACCAGAAAGAAAATTTTTAGAGATCAACTATAATGTACGAAATGAGTATAAAAAGTGAGAATACTTTTCAAAGTGTTGCATCCTCGTAATTATATATGTGGCAAGCTTCACACCGATTACTATACCAATCATATTTAATTCATTTTTATTAAGGTTTTAAGGGTATAACCCTATTAGGTTCAGCTTTCGAATCGTAGTATGCACCAAGATTTTAATTGAGATTTCAAGAAAAGAAAAAAGGAGAAAAAAGGAGAGGATCAAAGCATTTGTGGAGAGTCTTGCGTTTTGTTGCAGATTTTCGCCATGGTTTCAATCCCTAAGAGATATTCAAGCTTCTATAGTATTGAATTTGTTTACCAGCACGCCAAACATGTTATTTTAAGCATAATTTCATTCTCAAAAATTAAAAGGGTTTATGTTCTTGCTAAGTGTTCTTGAAGTTCATAATCTTGTTTTATTGGGATTTCGATGATCTTTCAAGATGAAACTGGTTGTTTTGAGTATTCTTTTGACTGGATTAGTGTTTACTTAGGTTGGATAATTTAATCGAAGGAAAAATTGAGCAAGGAAATCGATTAAAAGCAATTTAGTATCAGAAAATGAGAGGCGAAATTCGTCAAACTAGGCCTAGGGAGAGGCTAGGGCAGCGCTCCCCAGATGGTCCCAAGGGGATGGGGTGGTGCCCCTTCAATGCGCCCATATGTTGCCTATGAATAATAATAATAATAATAATAATAATAATAATAATAATAATAATAATAATAATAATAAGAGAGGTAAAATTTAAAATACCTTATTTCTTAAATCTAGAGGGAGGGATCTGTTGGTTGTGTAGGTCTATGTTAGTGATATTTTTGAGCAACCTCATATGGTCTTTGCAAGGAGTTTGCTGAGTTGATGAGTAGTGAATTTCTTCCTGGGGGTGCAATTACTTTCTGGGGATGCAAATCAGACAATCATCTCAAGGCACTTTCATCAGCCAAGAGAAGTATATCAATGAGTTACTAAAAAGGTTTAATATATTGGAGGTGAAGGTTTCAAACACTCCCATGAGCACAAGTGTAGAGCTTGATAAGGATGAAACAAGTACAAATGTAAATCAAACCATGTATAGAGGTGTTATTGGATCACTTCTATATCTTACCGCAAGTAGGCCAAACATAGTCTTCAGTGTGGGAATGTGCATTAGATTTCAAGTTGCACCAAAGTAGTCACATTTGAAAGCGGCAAAAGAATTCTGAGATGCATGCTTCTTGGTTGATAGGAAAATCACATCAGGATTGACACACTTTTTGGGATCAACACTGAACTCTTGGGAAATTATGAAGCAAAATTTTGTAGTTTTGCCTACGACTGAGGCAGAATATGTTATTGCTGCCTCATGTTGTGCACAATTTCTGTGGATCAAACAACAATTGAAAGATTTTGGTGTACTTACACATAACATTCCTCTCTTGTGTGACTACACCAGTGTCATGAATATGGCCAAGAATCACGTTCAACACGAGAGGACAAAGCCTATAGACGTGAGACACCATTTCTTGAGGGATAATGTTGAGAAGATAAATGTGGTGATGAAGTTTTGTAAGATTGAAGATCAGTTAGAATATATCTTTACAAAGCCCCTGAGTAAAGAAAGCTTCTTTAAAAATATTCTGAAATTGGGAAAGCACAAGATCACGTAATTTTTGGACAAGGCTACTCAAGAATCTCCTACATGACTATGCTTAGGATGACATGTATCTATGCTTGGTATTAATACTGGCTACTTGAGAATTCAATCCTTGTACCTTAATAAATGTATACACTCATGGTATGAATAGCTGAAAAGATGATTCCATCACACAAAGTTGTCAATTGTCAACATCACTGCCACATGTCTTCATCCCGTTCTCGTGTCATTTTCTGAGGTATTTTCACTTTTAAATTAATCGTCAGCACTATTAAAAACCCGATACCCCTCTCTTTTCAAATACCGCTCTTTCTTCCAAAAAAATCATCAAATCTTCCTAAATACTCCTTCTTGCACAAGATTTCTAAATCGTTCTAAGAAATCTTACTGATTCTTCTGCTTCTTGTCACAATGTCTAAATCTAACTCTTCTTTAAAAAGAACCAATCTCCCCAAAAATCAAAAACCCTAGTTCATTCAATTTCTCTACTCTCGTTTTAGAAGAGGCACCATTTACTGCCCTGTGTGGAGATGGAACTCATGATGTGTCTAACATACCTGTGACTGAAGTTGAAGATGGTTCTACTTTGCCAATAATGGGTGGAATGCCCTGTTCTCCAACATTAGTTCTATATGAGGGAGGTTCTCAAACCTCTAAATCATAATATGTGGAAAAACCTAGTTTTGAACCAGTGTCTGAAGATATCGAAGGTGCGTCAATGGCGGTGTCGTCCACTATGTCTGAAGGACTCTTTGAGGGAGATTATTCTCATAGATGGGGCTGAGTTGGTGGCAATTCATAGTTTTTCCTCGCTTATAGGTTACTCTCAGCGAGTCATTACTACTGAGTGAAGTTTTTAGGTCTCCTGAGCAGGTGCCTTCCAGAAGTTAACCCATTTGAAAAAACTCCCTAGTCTTTTGATGTTGATACAGATGGGGAATAAGAGGAGGAAATACCCTTGAGATGGAAAAGGCAAGGCACAAGGGGTAGAAATATTTTGCAAGTTGAATGTCCTGAATGAAATGTTGTCACGGTCACTCTTGATGATGCTAGGCATACACGTGTTGATAGTGAAGAAGAAAAGAAACTAAAGGGAAAGGAAAATTGGCCAAATCAGATGAGAAATGAAGCAAGAGAAAATATTGGACAAGAAGTGTCACTAAAAAGGTGCTAGGTAATGCCATAGTGGCAAATGCAACACAAACTGATAGGATAAAGCGTCAAAGGAAACAAGGAGTTCTACAAAAGGAGCAAGCTTCTAATCCTGTTCGTATTGACGACAGTGAAACTTAATCTAAAAATGTTACCAATTATGTGGCAAAACATCATCGGGAAGCGAAGGATGAGAGTGTAAAATCCAAAGGAACAAGGCTCCAAAGGGAAAATCTCAAGTCAAAAGGAATGTGGAGGTTCAACCCATAAAGGGACTTGGTCTCAGGGTTCAGAATGTAAGTGAAGAACCAGAAATGACAAGGGAGGAAAGAATTGAATAGATGGGACTCCAAAAGATGCTGAATGGAATAGTGTTTGCCTCAAACATACTGACAAAGTTTGGTATGGCAGCACTAGCTGAAGCTGTTACAATCTAAGAGTGGGGCCTTCTATTTGAACCCCTTGCCCCATACTTGCATAAACCTGAGGTTCGTGAGTTCTACTATAAAATGAAATTGCTTGAGGATGGGGGAATTACAACTGTTATCAAATGGGTAAATATGATCTTAAATGAGGAAACTTTAGGGATCATTGTAGGAGTACATGTTTCTAGAGTTAGATCTATCGAAGGGTGCAAGCCATCTGAAGCATTCACCAAGCTTGCCACAAAATGTGGTGATGTTAAAAGCGCTGGACTGCCCAAAAAATATCTCAAAGGTGAGTTTCAGTTGACTTTTGAATTTGTCAATAAGGTACTAGTTCCTAGAACGGAAAAGTGTACAATGGCATCTGCGGAGATTGTTTCTTATAAAAAAAGCTTTTTTGTCTTGAGAAATTAAATATTCCTTCTATCATGCTTGAACATATGCACAGGGTTATGACTTGGAATAAGGCCAAACATGGGATTCCCTATGGGTATCTTCTGAACTTTGTGTTCAATCATTTTGAAGTACCCTTAGGAGTCGAGGTATCTGATACCACTAAACAAATGTTCACCAAGGCTACCTTGCTAGAGTGTGAATGCATTGAAGGGGACACTCTAGGTCGTTCTCAAGTTGCAGTGGTTCTTGAGCAGTAGGCAACTCTAAAATGAGAAGTGGATGGCCTCACTACTTTTTGAATGCCAAGGAGGTTGAAGTTTCCACTCTTATGTCTGAGCTGCAGAAAGTGATCTCAGGCGGACCTGGTACCAGTCAGGGTAATGATGAAGTGTTAAGCAAGCTGAGGGCTGAGAATGATCTGTTGAAAGCCAAAAATGCTTCACTCAGTGAGTAAATCTAGGCACTTAATAAGCAACTCATCAAAGCTCATGAGGATGCCAATGAGATATTGCTTCTGCTTATGCGTACCTTTACCCCTCCTCCCCCTCCGTCATAAATGTGTCTTGTTGTCTTATTCTATCCGTCTGTACTCCACTCCTATGGCTTGATGTTTTGGACAAATTTCAGTGGATAGTATTTTGATATCTTTTTGTTTGTATGGCTCTGTCTATGCCTATTTTTATTATCTCTTTATGCTTTCATACGCATGTTCTGTATGGCCATAGACTTGAATTCTCATGTTGCCTAGTGTTATAACTTGCGTATGTTTACTGTCTCTCCTTTTCAATGATGTCAAAAACGAGAATATTATATATTGTGTATTGATGCAGGTTGTGTATGGTTGTAAAACATAACTTAATGGGGATTACATGGATTAAGGGGGAAATATCGCTTAACGAGGAAGTTATCTATGTTGTTGAATGAATGTGTGAGAAAGCTATGAAGGTTGTCTGTCATCATCAAAAAGGGGAAAATTGATAGGAGCTTAGTGCTTCAAGATGTTTTGATGATCTCCTCTCTAGTGTAGGGACCTGCTCTTCTACAGAGTATGAAACTCGTCCAGTTGTCAAAAGTAATGGACAACTGTAAAAGTTACCCGCATCAGAAAGTTGATGAAGCAGTAGAGTACTTCACCAATAAGGAGAGACGAGGTTGTTTGTTTGATGAATAATAACTCTTCATGGTATAAATCAAACAAACAACAACTCATTCACTCATTCACTCAACAAAAAAAAGGAAACATTCTTCAAGCTCTAAGAACAACAAGGGAATCGGTCGAATGCATTTATTTCTTTTTGTGTTTGTTGTATTTTGTTTGCTTGTAATTATTCTTAAATTGTAGGATTCATTTCAACTGTGTTAGAAATGTTTCAACCTTGGGTGAATCTTTGTAAGGGCTTGGGTTACGGGTAACTTAGGCTTCTACTTTAAGTCTATATTAATCAGGTAGGATTAGTATAGAGAGCAATGTTGTATCTGCTCATGCTCGATGTGGAGATTAATAGGTTAATCTCTTGTTTTGTAACCGACTTTTACTTTTACTTGTTGAAGATTAGTGAAAATGGTTTTGAAAAGTCCTGTTGAAAACAGGTCGTGGTTTTCCTTCCTTAAGCAAGGAGGTTTCCACTTAAAAGTGATTGTCATCTTTACTTTCTGCAATTGTTCTCTATTTATTATGTATTTCTGTTGTGAGAACCTGATCTCATCTAAGTAAGTGAACACATACATTTCAATCACTTAATCTAACCAAAAATCTCACACAGTACAAACTACCAAGAAATTTAACAACAACCTATAACACAAACAAGTGCGCATACACCAAGCTTATGGGGTGTGTGTGTTTTTTGTATAAATTATCTAAAATTAATGAAATACACTAACACATACCAAAAAAAAAAAGCTTAAATATCTAAAATATATTAATTACACCATCATACAAATGACTAATATGGTTTAATTTTGAACAAGAATCACGTAAAAAAGTACCCAAAATTTTTAATTTTATTTTGTAAAGCACTCACCAATTCCGCTGTGGTAACAAATACACATACACCAAACAAATTTGGTGTATATTTACACCATATCAAATACGCCAACGCCATCACACAAAATACTATTATTGCCAGATTCAAAAATAGAAATCACAAAAAGGAATACCTAATAAATTAAATACGATATTTAAATTAATCACCAATTCTTCTATGCTTTTTTCACACATACTTGTTGCATTTCATTGTCCATTGTGTTGAATTAGAATTGAAACCATGTTCATATCCATGATTGAAAAAAATCTTTAAGAATAGAGGAGGTAGAGTGTTTTGTTTTTGGTAAAATTATGTAGTTTGATGATAGGGAAATAATACTCTCTTTGTCCCTGTTTAGTTGTTCACTTTAGAAATGACACACATATTAAGATAACAATAATTAGCATAGGAAATTACAATTTTACCCTTATTAATTGTGTTTTTAAAAAGTATGATTGAAACTTAGAAATTTTCAAGAAGTTTTAATGAGGGTATAATAGAAATTTTTTTTGTCCTTTCATGATTTGATAAAACGAACAATAAAATAGGATTAACTAAAAGAGAAAATTGGACAAGTAAATGAGGACAAAGGGAATATATGTGGAAAGTAAATATAAAAATAGGAGAAATTTAAGAAATGGGTGAAAATTGTGCCTTATACCTGTAACTTTTTTGGGTAATATTGTTTTCTATTTTTAATGGGGAAATCGTGGCTAATCAGGTCTCCATATTACCTTTTTTAATTAATTAATATTATTTTTTGTTTTTTTTTTTAAAAAAAGGTATTGCTATTTGATGAAAATTAAAACTGATGTTATATAGTAGTAATTAAGGTCTTTATATTGTATATTTATGTTTTTACCCTAGTTTTAACTTATGTGAAGTTATTTGATTGTACATGAAGTTTACGAATAAAAATTTTTTTGAAACTTGTAATCTAATAATTTAATCGGATAAACCTCAAAATTTTCTTAGTCTTAAAAGTATTTTTTGTACAGTACGTACTATTGGAGAGGAACAATTTGTGTTCGGCAACTCAGGAATTGTGCTTGGTCAAGATTTCAAAAATGTTTATGAAAAGATATATTTTTAACCTTGAAGCCAAAATTTATCACATATATGAATATGTGACTGAAAATCATGTTATAAATGATAAAATGAACATTTAAAATTAAAATATATTTATCTATAAAAAGATGTTATTTGTTATTACCTTTGCACTTCCAAGATCATCCCATAGGCGAAATATGGTAGCCACAGAAGAGGCCATGACTGATGTATCTTCCAAATTGACAGAGTTTTCATTGGTTAAATCAAAACCTAGTAAAAAGAACATGTGGGCTAAGACCACATGAACTCCACAATTAACAATTCCATTCTTCAGGTACTCATGTGTTGGTAATTCCCCAGAGGTAAACCATTTTGCTTTTTTAAAAATGTATTGCATAAATTTTTCCACTGAAATCACATTGCATAAATTTTTCCACTGAAATCACAAATTAATGATTGTGAGTTACAAATTATATATATTACAAAATAAAATATTTACATTATCAGATATTAATTATTATTAATGAATTGAGAATATTTGAATATTTATGAAAATTAAATAATCTAAAGGTTAAAAAAATGGAGAGACAAACGTTAGTTGATGAAAGCAATTAGGTAGAGATTTAAGTTGTACATTAACCAAAATATAGTAGCATTACCTTTACATTGCTAGAATCTTAAAAGTTTTAGATTTCAATACATTGAATCTCATAGTTAATACTCCCTCCGTTTCATTTTATATGTCGTCTATTTCTATAAATAGTTAGTTCGTAATACTTGTTATTTCATAAAATTAATGCAAAAATTATCATATTCTTCCTTCTTTTTTTTTACCCTTGTGAGTTATTAGCCTTTAAAAATATATATTCGACAAACTGAAAAAAGCTAAGTAAGTGATTTATGTTCATTGGTTAAATTAGTTACGTACTCAAAATAAATTAATTCATATTCATTGATTGAAAACTTGAGTTCCAAAATAATTATATAAGGGTAGAAGAGTAAAGTTACATCATTTTTTAATGTAAGTCCAAAGTAAAATAGTGACATATAAAATGGGAAGGAGAGAGTATATGTTATTTTCAATGATAAATACTTAAAAAGAAGGTAAAGAAACTAATTAATCATTTAAAGTGAAAGTATTATATAAAGCCAAGAATAGCATTCATTTCCTTCAAGTCCCCCTCTCCATTTTATGGAATCTAAAGAAGAATATATCATTTCTCTGAGCAGTTTTTTTTAATCAATGTCAAAGTTAAAGGCTATTAAAATACGCTATGAATATTATTGGATTCGTCAAAGAAATTTCTTAATGTAGAGAAGCATTAGTTTGTTTAGTTGAAGAATATACTCATGTCACTTATTATTTAATTTACTTGCTAGAGCGTAATATGTGCGGTAAAAATCTCTACCTATTACTGGTTTTACGTATATTTCATTAGTTTCACTTTCTCATTAAAATATTATAGTTGTACTTTAGTTAGTTATTTTACTTTATAAGATTACGCGGCTAAATTTATATAACTTTCATTTACTTTTTTATCGTAAAGAACATATCTCATAAAAGTTTGATTAATTAGTAACGTTGGTAATTGTTGATATTCCTATCAAATAAATGATGGTCGGCACAACCTCTTTATAATTTTTTCTAAAGTAAACATAAAAAACTAAAGAAAAACTAGAGTATTAAATGATCTACCTTCAAGATATATATTTTATAAAGATAATCATCTTCCTAATTAGATACTTATCAATTTTAAACTTTAAAAAATATTTATATACAATTTTTAGAAATTATTTGTATGGTTACACTCGCAACATACCCACAAATTAGTAGAGTAATATCGAGGGAAAAAGTTATGGAGGTGTGGGATTTATTATACATAATGGTGTAATTACATCTTGATGTTATGGAGATCAACATAAATATATTTATAACATGCACATATATGTTATATTTCATTTACACAAAAACTCTTAATCTAGTAAGAAATAAGTGATTTCTTAACAATATTTTACTAATCTTTATAAAAAATTTAATTCGAAAAATTTAAAAATAATCTTTTTCTTTCATAAGATTAAAAATGCAAAATATTACTTTTTGAATAATTTTGATATATAATAGTAAAATAGAATTTACATATCAAAGGTTGTTACAAGTGCATAACAATTAATCGAATATAAAAGCATAAAAAGAAGAAGGAAATATATAAACAAACAAGATTGTTATAGAGCTTTGAATGTATATCATTCTTTTCATATACATAACATAAACAAAAAGGAAATTACAGTACATATATTAGGACAGATGGAGTATATTTACATTATTTATATGATATATCGATGATCTCTAACCAAAAGAACTCTACACTTTACTCACTTGATAAATCATCATACAACAGAGACTTAATATATCCTTGAAGGATAGGAAGAGATTGATTATCATCATAATCATACATGAGAGGTATCATTCTTGCAAAATTAAGAGAAAATTTTGAAAATGATCTTAAATTAGGTTGACTCATTAGATGAAGAGATTCCTTGTTAAGTTTCTTCCACTCATTTTCTATTAGCTTAACTACATATTCTCTTGCCAATTCCATAGAACCATCTTTTTGTTCCTTCAAGTAGCATTCTAGGTAAGAGCCATCATTTCCTTCTTGATTCTCATCCTGCACTCATGTTATTGTCCACTAAACTATGTTAAAATTACAAACTAAACCAAATTAATTCAGCTACAAACACTATTAAAAATGATGTTTTTTCTACTGTGATTCAGTGGGTAATTTGTATTATTGAACATGACTTTTTCATTATTTTTTATCCAATCAGTTCATTGAAAAAAATGTATGGTGCATAACAAATTCTCACTGAGATAGTGAAATACTTTTTAACTTTTTTCGTATAAAATATTATTGTTTTTTTTTTCTCACTGATTCAACTAAAGTATCAGCGAAATTAGTCACCAGACATTTTCCAGTGGAAATATTAATTTTTTATCAGTGAAAATTCATGTTGTCGTTGTTTAATTTTAAGTTATGTGAAGTTGTCTGATTATGCATGAAGTTTATAAATAAAATCTTTTTTGAAACTTGCAATTAATAATTTAATTGAATAAACTTCCAAAATTTTCTTAGTCTTAAAATATTTCTTGTCAAGTTGGTACTTTTGGAGAGGAACAATTTCTGTTTTGCAAATCAGTAAAATTGTACCTTGTCAAGATTTAAAAAAGATCTATTTTTTAATTTGAAACTTAAATATATCACATATATTTATATGACTGAAAATCAAGTCATAAAGAATAGAGTAAGAATTTAAAATTAAAATATGTTTATCTATAAAATTACCTTTGCACTTTCAATATCACATATATTTGTACGACAGAAAATCATGTCATAAAGGATAGAATGAAAATTTAAAATTAAAATATGTTTATCTATAAAATTACCTTTGCACTTCCAATATCATTCCATAGGCGAAATATGGTAGCCACAGAAGAGGCCATGTCTGATGTATCTTCCAAATTCATAGAATTTTGATTGGTTAGACCAAAACCAAGTGAAAAGAACATGTGAGTTAAGATCACATGAACTCCAGAACTAACAACTCCATTCTTCAGGTACTCATGTGTTGTTGGTAACTCTCCAGAGGCAAACCATTTTGCTTCTTTTAAAAATGCGTTGCATAAATTTTTCCACTGAAATCACAAATTAATGATTATGTGTTACAAATTGTATATGTTCTTCCTACAAAATAAAATATTTACATTATCACATATTTTCTCTATTTTAATTTATGTAATATTGTTTTCTTAATTAAAAAATAAATCATACATAAAAAATTAAAACAATTAACTAAATAGATGTTCTCATGATAACCTTTTACAAATATTTTCATTAAGGAATAAAAACACTTTTTTTAATAAAAAAAATAAGTATACTTTCTAGAATGAAAAGTCTAATAAAAAGTTCAATTCAATATTAAGTATATTACCGCATTACGGAGATTTTGAGTGGGGTTTTGTCCATAGATTTTGTAGATATTGTAGCCAATGGAATTGATGGTGTCATAAAAAGCCCTGAACGGTGGTCTCATGTATTCTGGTAAGTCCACCATGACATCCAATTCCCACCTGAAAAAAATAATAATCTTTTAGGTTATGGACGAGAACGTCATAAATGTTCGTTGAACTATCGGAGTAAATTTAAAATGTCATAAATGGTTGTTAAACTATTGGAGTAAGTTTAAGATGTCATAAATGGTCCCTCAACTATTGGAGTAAATGTAAAATGTCATGAACCGTAAATTTATTATTTTATAAATATCCACTTCTAATTTTTTTTTAATAAAAAAAAATCATTTAATAAAGTCGTTGAAATATAAAAGTTGAAATTAAAACATGTGAGTAAAGAACTTTTAATTTTATTCAAATTGCAAGAAATTCATTTCTAATAAATATAAATATATCTCTCCTCACACCTAATGGGTAATAGCTTTTTTCTTTTTATGATATATTTGAGCATTTCCAAGTCATTAGCAGTAAAAATCTGCTTCATTTTATCATTTATTTAATAAAATTGGGACTATATATATATATATATGTATATATATCCTCATGAATTTTCTTGTATTTTGAATAGTTGAGGAAGTAAGGTTCTTTTCATAGGAGTGATTTGAAGAAAAAAATAGTGGGAAGGTCTAAAGTACCTATTGACAACTTGAGGTTAAGGTTGTTTTGATAAGGGTGATCTCAAGTAAAGAACCTATTGACAGCTTGAGAATAAGGTTGTTTTTTCAAGTAAAGTACCTATTGATAGCTTGAGTGAAGAGGGCCAACTCTTCAACAGTTCCATAAATATCAAATATGTCATCTATGACATAAATGAAAGAGAAGCATTTTGCTATCTCAATTCTTTGTTGTGATATTATTGGATCCGTAATCATTGCCATTGGCCAAGCATACCATTTTAATGGTTGATCTCTCAACAGCTTCAAATCTTCAGCTAAACCAAGACTTTTCCACCACCTATATATATCATTAGAAGTTGCAATTAGTAAATTAAACTTTTTTTGACATTCCAACCATATGTCATGAATTTAATTTATATATATACTGGCAATATATAGAACCATATGTCATGAATTTAATTTATATATATACTGGCAATATATAGATTTTTTCCAGTATCATTTAAAAGATAAAATTAATTATCAAAACTCCACTATTCTTGATAATAATAAGAAAGAATTTCAAAATTCAATCGGAACATTATTTAAACAACTTTGAAATATTTTTCATGTTATTAGTTGAACTTAAATATAACCTCTCATTCGCCTTTGAGATTGACTAATGTACATTGAGATAGTAAAATAACAATATAAAATAATTTTATTTTATATTGTTTATTATTTAAATTCAACTAATTTACCTGGAAATTTGAATCAATTCATGTTGATGTATCTCTCTTTTTATAGAGTAGTGAATATTTGCCAATTCTTGCAAGGTGGTTCTTCCACATCCATTGATTCCTTTAAAATTATTGATGAAGCTTTTCGCCTTGTAACTTGCTAAACTTTTGTGGTATGGATACTTCAATGTTTCTTTAATAATTGTAGCTTGATCACATGAGTCACTATGTGCAAGACATGCATTCAGGTGGTCACTACTGAATTTTGCAACTTCATCAAGTATATGTTCACCTTCTACACCTAGTTGTGCTGCTTCATATAGACCAATTAATCCACTTATATCTTGCCTCAAGGAATCATCACTATTCTTGAATTTCTTGAATACATCTGTTTTAATTTACACAATAAAAGTAGATTAGATAGATACATCAATTTGAGTTTTAACTTCAAATTGAGCTTAACTTTTATAACATGATCATTCTTGTTATAAACCAAAGTTAAACATTAAGAAAAAAAAAGAACCTTCATGAGTCCAAGCATGCATAGATTTTTCTATTTTTATTTTTTTGCTAATTGAGAGTTGTGATGAGACTAAAGTCAAGGACATCTATATGGAACATCTGATCATAATTATTCCATATTTTCTTAACTAGAAATACTTTTACGATGTATATAGATCAAATGAATAAAAGGTTTGAAATATATATACAAACTTTGATCGAAATTGCTGTGAAAATCTCAAACTTTAGATAGGCCCTGTTACTCCCGCACTATTTAATAGTGTACTTTAAAAATTATATTGGTGTCCTGCCCAAATTTTAAGATTGCTATAACAATTTCGATCAAATTTCAAATATATTTCAAGCCCTTTTTCCAGATTAAATCATTTCTTATCGTATAACTTAATAATCCATGAATGAATTATGATTATTGGACTTCACTGGAAAAACCAATTACCTGCCGACACGTGGTAACCTTCTTGTCTCAGAAGTTTGAAACAAAGTGAAACATCAAAAGGGGTTTGATACTTGAGAAAACAAGCACTTTGATCATACTCCTTATGTAAAATTGATTCAATTTCTTCTTGGAAATGGTATTCAATTCCCATACGTTGAAGTGTATCCACTAAAACAAGATTATTGGTATTTCTTTCTGTCATTAGTGAGTACTTTACATCCTTCACTAATCCTGCAAATTTGGTACTATTAAATCCATCCTGCATAAGTAATAAGCATTCTCTTAGTTTAAATAAATAAATAAATAAATAAA